>NW_015151082.1:227877-263664 GCF_000732505.1 Cyprinodon variegatus | reverse complement strand
ACTTTATTTCTTTTTTTTTCTTTCATTCTAAATTCATACCATGAAGTTAACATGCTTTTTTTTTTATTTTTTTTTTTACCTTTTTTACTTGCCATTAACTACAGAGGAAATTAACATCATCCAACTTCATTTTTTTTTAATCTACAATAGATATTTACAAATTAGATATTTGTCTTCTTAAAGGCAGAAGAATCAGCTGATAATGTTTTTAGCATTTGAATTATGTATGTGTAGGGCAACTAGAATTTTTACTGAAAGATTTGTCAGAAAAGTAAAAGGAAGTGTTACAGTAACACTAGGCAATTATTACCGGTACTTGTTTAATACTTGCTTAATATATACAAGTCAAATTATTTAACCAGTATAGTTTGTATATTCTAGCTTTATGAAGAATGTCTCACATATTGACAGGAATGTTAAATATCAGCAAACCAAAGTCGTTCTTGACTGTTTGTGGGATGAAGAGCAGATTCCTCCACCTTACTGTGAAATAACTGCTGTCAGCTGAGGTTCTGCTCTGAACACACACACCTGCAGATGGCTCGCATTCCTGCTGACCCAAGCCAGGGAGATAAAGAGGCGAGCCTTGCTTCTAAATCTCTGCAGGAATGTGCAACACGCTGGACCGATCCTTTCAGGAAACTTTTAACTCCATCCTCCGTGTCGGTGTGTGCACAGTTGTACCCTCAGGAGTCGAAATCATGCTGATTTTATCAAAAGAAAAAACAAAAAAATCTAGTTTTATTAGTAGCCTTTCTACAAAGCAAGAGGGAAAAGCAAAGCTATGCCTTTACACTACCAACCCTCTATCAGTAGAGAAAAGGATTTCAGAGGCCTAAATGGTCACCTGCTGCGGGTGAAAATGGAGTCTTTGTGAAGATGCTTTTGTAAAAGAGGTAAAAGTCCAGATAAATGTTCAAACAATCTGATTTAATTTAATCAGTTATTGAGTTACTTATTTAGCATTTGAATGACTTTAAAGTGCGACTGCAAAAGACGCTGCGAGAAAATTCCAATCTGAGAATTGGCTACAAAAAAAACCTTCTTCTTTTTCTTTAAATATCCTCTATCCAGAACTCTCACCTGGTTCAAATGATGTATGAAATAAAAATGTTTCCTATCGAGCATACTTATTATTACTCAATTAGTCAACTTACTCAACTAAAGCCAACAGATAACACTTCCGTTAGTGAACAATAGCAGTTGCAGCAATAATCCAGTAATCTGAAAAATGGCTTCTGTACAGTTATTTAAGTTTAAATTATTTCTTTTTCATCTGTGGAACAGCTCAGTATGAAAAAATTAGCTTGAGATGTAGTCAAAGTTATTCTGGCCTAATTACCCAGGTTTTAAACTGAGCTCAACAATATATTTATTCCCAGTCATCATTGCAACATAGGGATTGTTAAGGACTACTTGGATGCCATTCTTGGCATTCTTCCTATTCTCAGCATCAAGCAGGGCGCCCCAACTCCCCATTGACTGCACATGCAGAAAAGCAATAAAACAAAATCCATAATAGGGAATCTGAAGTAGAGAAGCAATGCAGAAATAAAGCAACTTCTGTCTGTTTGCAGCTTAACTCAAAGGACATTTGCAATAGGTCATAAGTCAGCTAAGGGTAATATGTAGGTTCCATAGCTTTCTGACATAATTAATTTCTTCATTTGTGTGCCATTGTAGGGGGGGGAAAAATTTTCCCCAACAATGCCTCAGAGACTTTAGAGAATTGAATTGCAATTAAACAGAGTCAGAAGCATTTTTGTATAATATTATATAGTGTAGTGCGTGACCTTTCAGAAGCTCTCATATAACTTTTTTCTCTGCTACAAAATAAGGTGATCCGGGTGAAAACAGCTCCTAACTTAACAGTAATGTTCCATTTCTCTCTTAATCTGAAAGAAATAAAAATACATTGTACTTTTGATGATCAACAGAGACACTATAGGTTTTTTTGGAATTTTTTTTTTTTTTGTATGGTGGTTTAATGAGAGACTATGAAGAGCTGGATCCTGAGGATGTCATTTCTGTTGGGCCGGCAGGGTGACGTCCTGCAGCTCATTTAAACCCAGTGAAGCAGTTTTATTTCTGTAGCTATAAAAGACCCAGCTGCCACTTACCAACTCCCCCACCGCACCATTCAGCCTTTTTCCTCTTGTGCATTTATGTTACTGCTGTGCGGTTATAATAATGTGTGCCAAAGGGTGCCGTGCTCTGTGTGCTTTAACTAAACAGGGTAATTGTTTTATTTACTGTTGTTGACAGATCTCTTTATCCCGCAGAGCTGATGAATGGACAAAGCTGGAGGTCGTTTCAAGTGTGGCTGTGTTTTTCTGTGCTTTAATCACTTCATTGTTTGGGTCTAAAGCAGACATCTACAATAAAACTCAGAACTTCACCAGATAAGCAAAGAAATTTGCAAAGATGAAGATCTGGTTTCCATAGTTGGAAATTGCCATTAGACATCAGGCTAAGTGCCACTGTATCTCCAAAGCTAATGAATTAGCTCCCCTTTATAAAAGAAATGCCCTCCTCTGATTAGCTCATTTCAAAGGCTTCGTGGCTCACTGCTCCAGTTACATTTACTAAATTTGAAGGCTTATCTTTACCCAGGTTGTTAATGAAAGGTTTCAATTCTTCAGGAAGATGAGTTACAGTTAATTTACCTCCATTTAAGTTACTTAAAACCTCTTAGGCATGCATATGGCTCCAAGGGACCTGAATTGAAAAATAAAAGTTCACCATTTAATGGTCAATAGCCTTCCAACCCTTTCCTCTGAAAGTAAAGGTACTTTCAGACATCTTTTTGGCGTCAACACATCTGATTTACATGCAAATCGCGTTGAGAGGTCCAGCAGCACATCTAAATACCAGGAGCGGAGTATCCGAGTTTTCTGGCGTCCGTGTGTCCTGGCGTTCCACACTTGAGTTCAGACACAGACACTAACTGCAAGCTGTTATATGAAAAATGAAATTACTAAATATCAAGCAGTTAAACTCCAAAGGCTTAAAAAAAGCTGGTAGAATGAATTGTTATGTAGGCTAAAACTATTTTTCCAAATCATTAAAGTAAATAAAGCCAAGCTGCTCTATAGCTTGAAGGTACAGAACAGAGCAGATAAACAACCAGGGCACCGAACAGCCAGAGCGCCAAGCCTCAAAGCAACTTGACCAGCGTTTAACCCAGAATCCAAATTTTGTCATTTTAGCATTTTTGACGTCCAAAACACTTTAGCTGTGAACGCAGCTTGACATTTGGTCCAAGACTAAAAGGGCTTTGTCCTGAACTAGGCTCTGAGTAAAGCTGCTGTTACTCAATAGATGACAGGATGCATCTAATTTAAATTTTATAAGGATCCTTTTGCGGCCTCACATTTGCGCTTTCTTCCAGGTGTGTATTATAGCTGGGAAAAGACCTGAAACCCTCTGGTAGAACCATGCTTCCTACTGCAGCTGAGAATTTTTTTGGATTCCCCCTTGAGCAGTGGGAAGTTCTAGGCAGAAACTCATTGAGGGATGGATGAAAACCATTGCTTTTCACTTAATAAGGTTTAAATGGAAATAGAAATGCAGGTCTGCTTTTTTTCACTTCTGTTGTCATTGGTGCCAACTTAAGAAGAACACAGGGTAGCCAAATGCACCCCATCACATTCCAACGACTTGTTAGTCATAATCACAGAATCCTCTCTAGAACCAGAAGAAATACCAGCAGACTCTGTGAGAGTGATGGATGCCACAAACCTGAAACAACAGCTGGATTTCCAGAATCAAGAAAGAACTCTTGGTAACATTTGAAAGCTGACATAAAGTCTGACTGATTCACCTAATTGTTTATGGCAACACTGTACATATAAAGGGGCAAAATATGTTTAAAACAAATGTTGTTTTCATTTAATTTACTCTTGGCTTTTATTTAATGACTTACAACAAACTGTATAAATACAAGCTGCTTTATTAGATCACAGACTACTCCACAAGGAGCCCAGACTCTCTTTTTCTTGACTATCTATGAGAAAATAAGAGCTGTTCAATAGCTGCATGGCTGTGTCAAGAGGAAGCCCAGAAATTTCCTCCCAGTCTGCTTCATCACGTACAGCATTAAGTTTTTGAATTTGGCTGTGGCTTTTGGCTCAGACCAGTGACTTCCTACAAGATCGCAGCTGTTTGTTCCAGCTTTAAAGCAATTCTTTGTGCTGCATTTAAAACTATCCAGTTGTTTCCTGATTTCAAATGAGGACTGATGTGTCCTGTTTGACATTCTGCAGCAAGAGTCGTTGATCAAACACTCACTCTTTATTTTGTAAGTAATTAGGCTTAGAGGCATAGGCAGGAAATACCAGCCTGGCTGTGTCTTAAGATCCCACTGAAGTAAAGAAGTCATGGTTTTACTGAGTTAAAGGTAGGAGATTTAAGGGGTTGGTTCTTGGGGATATTATTGTTGCAAATATGAAAGATCACTTCTATGCTTTGTAATAAAAGCTACATTTTTCCCTACGCAAAAGAAAAATCACTAACTATATTGATATGTTAAGAGGTATGACTAAACTGGCGTAATCTGTTAATTTACCAGGGTGTTTATTACACAGCTTAATATCTGGAGTTATTCTAAGTACGGAAGCAAAGGCTATTTCTGTGTTTGCAGTAAAGGAGAGCAATTAGAAACAGCCATCACATTCCTGAAGTCTAAACGGATGTCAATCAAGTATGTTCATTCTAAACTAGAATCTAAATGATTGACAGTCTTAACCTCACTCCCTTTGTGCTGCGTTTATGTAACAAACGGACTCAGCTAGGGCTAAAGAAGGCAACACAAGGAGTGAATAAATATACTGGTTCTGAAGGAAAACATTTAGCTTTTCTCCTTTAGAGACGAAAAGGCCAAGACTTGGCAGCAAATCACAGGGAGACAAAGCAGACAACTGCAATGGAAATCCTAGAATTTAAGGAGAACACAATAACATCCAGCATCAACACAATCCAGATCCTTTAGTTTATTTCTAATAGACTGCTCTGAATAAGAATTGGAGAGATCACCATTAATCTTACTTTGGCCATCTTCACTGTACTTTTATTGTTGATTCATACAGAGACATTTATGGAACCGTTTAAGGTCAAACTGCACCATGCAAAAAGAAAAGATTACTATAAATAGCAGCTTAAGCCTTGAACGACTTACAGTATCCTGGATGAACCCCCAGTTATGCTACATGATCAGCAATCTGAACTTTAACACTTTGTGTTTGATCAAACAAAGGCTGGGTCCGCGTATACGCCCTAATCACTATATAGGGCACTATATAGTAGCTAGGCTCCCTCTAAACATGAGAGATCACAAAGCTACAAATGGATGTTGGCCAACAAAACGGATGACCCTTATGAACCTTACCTGTTTAGAGATATTTTTGATTCTCTGATGTAGGGTTTAAATCTAGAGGGTTGAATGTGGCCCTATGTTTACAAATTACATGTTGAGTTCTCAATCTGTTGTTCCAAACTTGTCTACCTGATTTCAAAACATGAATGGAGACTGTTTAATTTTGTGTCAGTGCAATGTTAGCAGTGGCCTTCAGGGGGGATAAATCTTGAATTTGCAGGTCTAGCGCCCCAAAGTTACACAATGCTGTGCAAGATCAGAACAACTCTTTGTTTTGTTGATTGTTGATTACTCATGATTATTGATAATTGTCAACTATTTTAGAATGCATATAATCTTTAATGGAGTATGTAGACTTTAAAACATTTTATTTGCTTAAAGAACTACAACAATGGAGCATTTATTAAACTAAAACAGTACCATATCTGTACCATAATTTAATAGTGGTAGGAGTCCAACCAATATCAGTCTCTCTTTGGGCGCTACTGTTCTTGGGTAAAGGGCTTTGATTGTTTGACATCAATGGAGAAGCTCAACGTTTTGAAATATGTTGAATCTGTGGTCATTTTCCCCACAGGTATCATACAGTAAAAGTCTCATACAGATTCCTGTTACAATGATACGGAGACATAGTTTAAAAGAATCAAAGGGGATTTAGACTACAGACAGATACAATTCTTCTCCAGTGAAACACGAAAGGAAAGGTTTGGAGCAGTAGCATATTTTTTTCCCTGTCCCTGGGTGGCTTGGATGTTAAAAAGCTTTTGTTAGTTCTAAACTTAAACATTAAGTACCGCAAAGTAAACAGAGGTCTGCTTGTATATTTTTACCTTAAGATCAACCTGAAACCCACTCAGAAGGGCTGAGTTTCAGCTACAAGTGACCAAACAGGAGAAAGGAGAAACATCTGACTTAAAACAGTTTTTTTAAACAACTACTGCTAAGAAATGATTCTGGTTGCCACATCCTGGAAAAGCTTGGACGTTTTACAGGAGTTTAATGTTCATCACATGTAGGGAAGTGTTGAAATAGCTCAAATACAGGCATATGTGGGGCTGTTCGGTGACAAAGGGGGAAAAACCGGGCAATAAAATAACTGTGACCAGTTAGCATGTGGTTTCTGATTGGTTCTGGGCTGCCAATCATCTGTCAAAGGCATGTTTTAATCCCACAACTTCAAACCCAGAATAACCCAGAGCTAAATAGACTGAAGGTTGTTCTTTATTTGGTGGTGGTGGGATGGGGGTTCTACAGTTCAATTATTTTATTTTCAGTTAAAGTTCACAGACATTCAGAAGAAAATCAGTAAAATAGGAAATCTTAACCCTCTTGGTATGTATGCTGTAAAGTTCTGCAGAGTTGATGCTAGATTTAGGTGGGGGTGTTGTTTTGGAGTTCCTTAAATACTTCCAGTGTTTAGTCACACTGGTGGAGCTCGGTTTGGGAATAGTTTATTGCGAGCAGTTTCAGGAAGCCTGATGCCTTGAGCAAACAGTCTAGTTTTAGACTGAGCCATTCGAAGTTCTGGAAATGGTGAAAATATTTTTTCTTTATTTGTATCCGATAATGTTAGTTTTCACTTTCAAAGTGCAGTTCTTTAAATGAGAACATGGAAATGGTGAGAAAATTGTCCTGCTGCAGTCCATCCCTGGTAAGCGGACAACAGAACAGCTGTTTATGACTGCAGCAGAGTCCAGAGGTCTCCTCAGTCTCTGCACGAGGATCGCCAGTTGTCCCCTGGTGATGAGGTCATCGCTCAGCTGTTCGAGGTCTCTCTTGGTACCATGTTAGCTGCCCTTCGCTCCTCTGAGACTGAAAAATGAGAGCCCCCCCCCCTCCACACTGCAGTGAGGGGAGTCCTCCAGAGCAGTCAACAGTAAAAAGTGCCTGCAGCCTCACAGGGGATCATTGATTCAGCAAAACAAACAGACCATGGTTTCTGCCTTTAAAGGGCCAGGCAGCAAAAAATGGCTTTCTCTTAGAACTTTAAACAAGAAGTTGTAATATTAAAGACTGCAAACTAAATCTATTCATGGATATTTTATTAACTTAAGGTGTATTATTCTCTGAAGATCTGAATGGCTTATTTCCTGTTTGTTATTGTTAGGCCTCTGCTTTGTTCAGTTAAATCCAGTTAGATGTTAGAAGTTATTCTTCTATTCAAAGCAAAATAATTTGGGCTCCTTCTGATTTTAGTTAATTATAAATCAAGTTGTTTTAGGTTACCTGTTGTCAAAGGTGGGTATAAAATGTCTGCAGGGTTTGTACAACATGATGGATGGTCAGTGTGAAACAAACAAATATGAAATGACCAACAACCTATGAGTTTGTTCTATTGTTTTATTTGTCATGAAACTTAAATGTCTGGAAAAGCCCAACCACAGTCCCTGGCAGAAGTATTTTTACACACTTAGCTTTTGTGGGTCTGACAGCGTTACAACCACAAACCTCTGTGGGTTTTCTTTTAATTTTGTTTGGTTCATAGTGTGTTTAGGAAGTATTGGGAAAATTATAAGGGGGTCCTCCTGTTTTTGTTTTTAGTTATAAAGGTTTAATAGATGGATAGAAAAAAAAATCCAGAATCATAATTCTTAAAAAAAAAAAAAAAAGAAAAGAAAAAAAAAGTGATTTCTGGATTCCCATAGCAATTTCAGACCCCTCCATGATTTAGACCATGCAGGGTGCGAAAAATGCATTGATATGGAAGTTCACAGTATTAATATATATGGTGAAAATATGCAGTATTTTAAGTTTGGTGTTATCAGTGTGATGCAGAGTCTGTGACATGATTTTAGAGTTTTTCAACAGTTTAGTAGTCTGATGGTAGTGTGGAAGAAACTGTTGCAGAATCTGCTGGACCTGCATCAAAAGCTGTGAAGCCTCTTCCCAGAGGGCAGCAGGGTCCATGTTGGGGGTGGGAGGGGTCATTGATAATGTTACGTTATGTCATTGATGATGGTACAGGCTCGGGGAAACGCAGCNGGTGCGAAAAATGCATTGATATGGAAGTTCACAGTATTAATATATATGGTGAAAATATGCAGTATTTTAAGTTTGGTGTTATCAGTGTGATGCAGAGTCTGTGACATGATTTTAGAGTTTTTCAACAGTTTAGTAGTCTGATGGTAGTGTGGAAGAAACTGTTGCAGAATCTGCTGGACCTGCATCAAAAGCTGTGAAGCCTCTTCCCAGAGGGCAGCAGGGTCCATGTTGGGGGTGGGAGGGGTCATTGATAATGTTACGTTATGTCATTGATGATGGTACAGGCTCGGGGAAACGCAGCGCTGGGATAAAATGTCTTTGATTTTTAAGTGGGAGAACAAGCAAAGCAGCAGAGTGTTCAAATACTTATTTTTCTCACTGCATGACCACTTTATCTAGTAAAAGTATTTTGCATTTGTGCTTTTTTGAATAAATTTCAATGAAATTCTAAATTATAACTTTATGTAATAGAGTTATATTTCTTTATTTTAAAAATATGCTTGGTCAGTAAAAAAATGTATCTTAGGTCCACTTGGCCGGTGAGTCAAAAAATGTGTTTCGAACCCTGGGCCACGGCCTGACCATGGTCAGGGTTCGAGCGTTTCCACCTAGACAGGGGACTCCTTTGAACTGCTTTGAGTGGGGCGACCTTCCCAGGGGGTGGGACGTCTGAGTCATTATTAGGGATTAAATAGAACTCCTAGAATGACTGCTTCTGTGTGTTTTAAGGTATAGAAGTTTTCCAAGAGTCATAGATTCTGAAAAGTACTGCTTCAGAAGCACGGAAGCTATGGTCCTGCACCACAGTCCAAAGTTCAGAACCTGATTTCATCATAGTGCTGTTTCATGACTCAAATAATCCTTTTCTGGCCAATCACTGAATGTACTTTTAATGTGTGTGTGTATATATATATATATATATATATAACTGCCAGGTGCCATAAAGCCAAAATACACCCTTTTAATGTCCCAATCTTATGTTGTTGATAAATAAGACATGTAAAACAATACAAATGTGTGTTAATGAACATGAGGTAGAGCTTTCTGTAATACATAAAAAGTTTAGAGCATTGACAGTGGCTGCTTTTTGTCCAGTTACCCCTAATTAAGGAAACCTGATCGGATCCTTTGCTGTTATATTCTTGTTTAAACCTCAACAGGATCCAATAATCAAGACAATAATTAAATTTTTAAAAGTGAATTTTCTGCTGTTTTGAAGCAAAAAGCTTTTTCTGTTTTCTGTACAAAACAGATGTTTGCGGTTCACTTCGTTACAACTAGACATTAAAAGATCTTCGTTAATCGGACACACTGAGATCAAATTATAATGTATAGAAAAAGGCTAATCATGTGACCCGAATTAAAGTGTTTGTACACCCCAACATGAATTAGAGCAATGTTGTTTGGTAAATAAGAGCATTAGTTAGAGTATAAGGCTTGACATATACATTAGTGGAACTGTTTGTGTAGAGAACAGACTGTTATTGTGGAGAGGTCCCCTCCCCTCCACTGAAGGACTGGACTCTTATTTGGGAAGGGAAGCCGCCAGCTCAGAGCCTCGCAGGATTGGAGGAAACAGCCGTCCAATGGTGCTGCAGAGCCACACTGCACTGACTTTACACCAACTTTTTTTCCTTCTCTTGTGGAGAACGGATTGAGAACGTGAACAGTGAAGAGAAACTGCCTGATCTGAGCTCTGTCTGCTGATTAAACCAGAAGAATAGAGCGGTGTTGGCCTGAGGTGAGCGAAGCCTTTAACAGCCCAGCAGCAGGATTAAATCCTGTAATCTCTCCTCCTCTGTTTTAGCCGTAGGGAAAGGAGTGAGGAGAAGGTGTTGGAGCTGGGTGGACTGGGAGAAAGAGCAGGGCTGTTTATTTCCAGCCTGTGTTTTCTTTAGTTGGGGAGAGTTCCAGGCATACCAAGAACAAGACGCTGTGTTCAGTCAGTATACAGCAGCCAGGAAAGCTGCTTGACTCACATGTGAAAGGAGGCATTTTTTAGCTGGCTGTGTTGGAGTTTGGACTTTGATTTGACCTGCTCTGATTGATCTGCAGCTTGTTCTTAGCTCCTCAGTGAGTGTGCTCAGTGTAGGTCATCTTGTCCAGAAAAAAACTGAACTGTTGACAGCAGGGTGGATTTTGAACCAGAAAATGTTGACACTGTGCCTTTTTGTGTGCGTTGTAAACAAGCGCATTAACTGTTATCTGTGGAGATTTCAGCGGTGTTTTGAGCTGAGGTTAAGCGTTGTCTGCTAAACTGATCACTTATGCTTTCCCAGCAGATGTAGGAGGCATGTTTGTACTTGCTGTCAGATTATGATGATTGTTACCAGCCAGATAATTTTCTTTTACACCCAAAACAATCTGTGCATCTCAGAAAATGTAAACGATTGAACAACCTTTGCTTATTTGCTGTTTTTTAGGTAGAGATTCAATAAATATTCCCTTTGCAAACATCAAAGGTAACAACACATGGCTGTTTTGGGCTTTTATACCTTTAAACAGTTTCTCACTTTGCACCTAAACCATGTTTATATGTTTGTTTGTTTTTTATTTAATGACCATAAAAGTGTTTACACTGAATGTGAAGGTTGGTTTATCATTATATATTTTGGGAAAACTTTGTATAGCTTCCATCCATCCATTTTCTATCACACTTATCCTTGCTGAGGTCATGAGGGGTGCTGGTGTCTATCTCCAGCTGTCAATGGGCGAGAAGCGGAGTACACCCTGGACAGGTTGCCAGTCTATCGCAGGTCAAACTTTGTATAACACCTCATTTATATTTGTTTTGGCCCCTAATTTAGATTTCTGCCAATTGATGCAGATGAGCTGTGGCACATTAAGACCCCAAACCAAAACCAAATGAACTCTGACTCATCCCTCCTGTTTTATGTATTAGCATTTTAAAATCTTTTTTGTGTGAAACTTACTCAGAGCAAAATATTTTGAAAGTTGCTCATTTCATGTCAGGTGAGAATAAAATGTCATCTTATTGGTAAGAAATAAATACTGCTTAGTGTAAAAAGACTTGTAGCAGACCACTCTTATTTATCCTGGAAAAAGTCTGTCACAAAATGCCAAACATGCAAAGTAATAAACCGGGGGAGTAAGCTAAGTCAGCTGTTAAAACATAAATGTTTTTTTTTTTTTTGTTTCAAATCCAGATGGATAAATGTTTTCTGTGTCGTCATCTCTTTCAGAAAGAGCACAAACATGCCCGAGCACTGGAGATGAGAAGGACCCTTACTACGTTGAAACTCCTTACGGTTACCAGTTAGACCTGGATTTCCTCAAATATGTCGACGACATTGAGCGGGGAAACACCATCAAGAAGCTGAGCATCCAGAGGAAACCCAAAGTTGCCAAACCTCTGGCAACGCCTCGGGGCAGCACTGCCGGGGTCGGCACTCGGCCTGAATGGACCTCCACAGATTCCCTGTCCTCCTCCAACAGCGATGGGAAACAGTCCCCGGTCTTTTTTCCCTCAAGGCACCAGGACGCCACGCTGTTGAACCCCCCCCTCCCCAGGGCGACCGTTGAAGCCCCTGTGGGCCAGTCGTACTCAGTCTTGGCAGAACAGAAGCAGCTCCTTCCACCACCTTCACCCAGGTTTGCTCCTCGTCACAACCCCCTAGTGGAAAAGACGCTCATGGAGACCCGGCGGCGGCTCGAACAGGAGCGGCTGCTCATCCACAATGAGCCTCTGATTCCTCGCCGTCGACTGGCCAGCTTTGGAGGCATGGGCTCCAGCAGCTCGCTGTCATCTTACTCCAGTTCAGTCGCCCCGAGCCAGATCTCCCCCAGCACCCACCAGCCTCTACCCATTAATGGCCTGTCTAATGGAGAATATAACCCTTATTACTCACAGTCCAGAGGCAGCTCCATTCGCCACAGTCCCATGAGCTCAGGCGTGGCCACACCGGTGACCAACGTCAGCCCGTTACACCTGCAGCAGATCAGAGAGCAGATGGTCGTGGCCCTGAAGAGGCTGAAAGAGCTGGAGGAGCAAGTGAAAACCATTCCTATCCTACAGGTGAAGATCGCTGTTCTGCAGGAGGAGAAAAGACAACTAGCCGCTCAGACAAAAAACCAAGGTCTCTGTGGCTTCCGCAAGCGTTCCTACAGTGTGGGCAGCGCCGACCAAATGGAGAGCTCTGGATCTGTTCAAAAGGAAACTGAGCTGCAGATCGTAGAGCCAGAGGTCCAGGAGCAGAACACCCAGCGGCTGGAGGAGTTCAGGCGTCTGGCTGCTGAGGTTCAAGCTCTGGAGAAGACGACCAAGGAGCATCATGTGGCGGAAGTTCAACCTCCAAACCAGGTCTGCCAAAAGTCCATTGGGGTGGTTACAGATGAAAACATGAACAATCTTTCCTTCCCTCTGAGAAAACTGCAAACAGAGAGTTGTTTCCGTGATGCGGGGATGGTGACGGAGCGGCTGGAGATGCGGAGCACCGGAATTGTTGTGACCGAGGCCATGCTGGGCGTGACCAGTGAAGCTGACAGAGAAATCGAGCTCCAGCAGCAAACCATCGAAGCTCTGAAGGAAAAAATCTACCGCCTGGAGGTCCAGCTTAAAGAAACGACTCACCAAATGGAGATGGGGAAGCTGAAACTTGAGCTCCAGGCAGCCGGAGGATCAAACAAGAAGAAGGCAGATAAAGGGTTAATGGTGAAGCCAGAGATGTACAATGCAGGCGTGGAAGCCAAAGTCCAGATGCGCAGTCAGGCAGTGGGTGAACATCTGGAATCAGACCAAACAGCTGCAGATAAGGTTCTGCAGACCCACACAGTGGGGGTGTCCTGTCAGCCCAGCATGCAGAGCATTGCCACGGGACCGGAAACACCCATGGACCAGTGGGTGGTGCACCAGCGGGTGGAGGTGAGTGACCAGTGCGTTGGGAGGTGGGTAGAAACATGTCATCAGCTGGTGGGGGTGGAGCAGAGTGTTTGTGAGGTAGGAATAAACACAGAGGAGTCGGTGGAGAGACCAGACCTCTATAGAACCACGACAGAACCAACCAAACAGTCCAGATCGATCGGCTGCGGCGATTGTTCTGTGGATGTCAGCATCACTCCTGTGAAGACGTTGGTCTCTCAAGGAACCGACCCAGATCTCGTTGGTAAGGTGGACTCTGCCGTTATGGCGTCTCCAGAATCTACGTGTCAACAGACTGGTACCGATGCGGAGTATGAGAGTAAGTCCACCAACACGAAAACAGCCGAGGTGATAGACTCCTTCACCGGGATGGAGCTGACCACCTGTGATAAGCACACCAACACGGCAGCAGCGGAAACCAGGACTGTAGCTGCGGGGGAGGGACTCGTCCGAGATGTTCTGACCACAGCTAAAACGCGTTCAGTGGCTGTTGGAACTGGCAGCGACGGGGGGTCACTTCCCAGTAAACCAAACCCAACTAAAACCAAAGAATGTGGGGTGGGCCCGGTCAGCATCCATGACAATTTCCTAATTGGCCTAAAAACCCGAAACATTGCAGTTGGTCCTTCTCAGCCCCCCGACTCTTCCGCAAGCAAAGCAGGGAAGACAGAAGCTGCAACACCAGAGCCACAGGGTGGCGTCGGCCTGGACCATTACATAGAAAGGGTCCAGAAGCTGCTGCAGGAGCAGCAGATGCTGCTGGCAGAGAACTACAGTGAGCTGGCGGATGCTTTCGGCCAGCCCCAGTCCCAGTTCGGATCCATCAACAGCCAACTGGTCAGCACGCTTTCGTCCATCAACTCTGTGATGAAGTACGGGAGTGGCGAGAACATCCTGAGGCTGCACTCAAACTCCAGCACAGGTGAGCATGTTCCTCATTTCCTTGCTCCCAATATGCAAACATAACATTCCTGTCCCTCTGGGTGAGCTTCAGCAACATGTGGTTTGAGTGATGATTGGCTCAGAGTCATGCCAGGCAATTAAAGCATAGTTTCAAGGGCAGACAACTGAAAACACACACACACACACACACACACACACACACACAAAATGTTACTAAAGAAGAAAAGGGCTGAAAAACCGGCCTGATGAAGATCTAAATACATTCTCGTGTGTCTCAGAACAGTAAAACTTTTACAAGCCTCCTCTATTAGTATTTCAATTCCATAAATGTCCACCAGGAACCAATAAAAAAAGCTTTGGCTAAGGTTATACCTAAACAAATCTGAGTCTTAAACGTTACAGGATCGCTTTGTTTTAACTTCAGTTATTTAAAACTCTAACCCTAAAACCTTCACATATCTATGATAAACATTGAGCTAACACAATATGGAAACAGATGGAAAATATTCACACGCTTTAAACTTTTTACAGCTTAACTCATTTAACCTCTTTAGTATCTTATTGGGATCTTTAGTAATTCATCAACAAAAAGTAGGAGACAGATCCACGATTTCAAAATGTTTACAAACAGAAATCTGAAAAGTGTGGCCCGCATATTTTTATTCCTTCCCCACTTACCAGAACACCCGAATAAAGTCTAGTACAAATTATTTCCTACAGAAGTCCAGCTGTGTGTAATTGGTTCCCAGAATAACTGCAGCTGTTCTCTGACAGCTTCTGAGGTTTGTTTGAGAATGTTGGAGAATAAACAGCAGCAACATAACGACCAACAGACACAGCAGCCAGAGAAGTTTACAGCAATTGGTGGTAAAACAGAATCACTGCAAAATTAGAACGCATCTGTTAACCTGAACTAATGGACTTTAAGAAAAGCAGCCATTTTAATTCTGGAAGAGCTGTTTAGTCCCCCGGCTCGGGTAGGGAACCTGTCAAAGGGATAAATATGTTGGACTTTTATATCTTAAGGAAACTTAAGGAAAGGAAGCAAACATGTGGACAAAGGTTTTCTGGTCAGATGGGACCAAAACAAAACCTTCTGGACTGCATGCAAAACACCATGTGGTGAAAAGCCACATCACTACATGGTGGTGGCAGCATCATGCTAAGGGAAATCTTCTCTTTAGCAGGTGCAATGAAGCTGATGGGAGGACGGATAGGATTGGGGACAGAGTAGAGTGTTAACCCGGCTTCAGACAGAGTCTGAGGTTCACCTTCATACAGCCAGGGGTGTGATGGATCACTTCAGGCCAGTGACCTCCAGCTATAGGTGGAAAATCCATGCTGTAACTCAACAGAATCTACATCAACAGCCAATGTATCAGGAACATGCTTAACAGGCTTAAGTTGTTGCATTTAAAGGCTCTAAACCAGTTCAGAACCTCTGGTTTGGATGAAAACCTTTGACCCTGTTGAAACGGAAAGGAACACCAGGATGACATAGCTGTTGCTTTTTTTTTTTTTTTTTTGCACAAAAAAAATAGCATGAACGCCTATGTCCAGATGTGCACAGCTGGTTTAGTACAAACACCCAACAACCTGCAGCGAAATGTTGCCTCATTGGAGCTCAATATGGATGCCTGCCATTTTTGCAAAGCTTTGTGTTGATCCATCACTAAAGGGACTGAAGAAAAAGATTGCAGTTTTTCCAAGGCCCAGTGGTGTTTAAGGTTGGACCCTAAAACTATGGTACAAGGTCTGCCTTCAGCCGAGGATGTTGGACTCTGGGTGTTTGCTTTAGCTCGTCCATCTTTACATTTTTTAGAACAGCTCTAGGTTAATAAATGCATCAGGAAACATTCTCCCAAGCTATGAGCTAGTATTATCTGAAGCCTCCATCTTTCTGCTCAGCTGGTGGAGGCTGGGTCGTAGACTTTAGCGTTCAAACGCGGTCTAAAGATAATCCTGATAGGATCAGACAGAACAAAGTTATCCCTGACCCAAGAAGAAATGCTGTCTGGACAGGAACCAGCAGTGAGCTCATTTCTGTCCAGAGCTGCAGCTTCGCTCCAATCCCGCTCTAAACTGTTGTTGGTGATTTTGTTTAGTTTTTTATGAGCTGTGCTACCTTGGCTAACACCTCCCTGTTGATGAGGATTCCCTGCTCCTTGTGAATTATGTAACAAGCATTCATGCTGACCAGCAAATGAATGTGGGCCGATTGTCTGGTGTTTCTGGCCTTTTGTGGAGCACTCAATGACTAAGCAGCTCCCTCTAAAGCAACTCAGTAGGATTAACAGCACTGGACACGTAACAGTTTGTTAAAATGGTTTTACTTTCTGGGCTCTATTCACAGCAGTTTTCTTGACAATTTTTTTTTTTTTTATGTTTCCTTTTTTTAAACAGCTGTTAGATGTTTTCTACATTGATTTATATTATAAAACAAACACAAAACTGTATTTCTTCAGATATTTATATAAACCTCCTGCAAACCAGTTGAAGACTTCCTCTGCCCACTCAAGAGGAACCTTTATTCTGTTAACAGTTACTGTTTCTCTGTCGTTCAGAGAGCTCTCTGCAGCTCACCTCACCAGACGTCGGGATGGCAACTGCAGATCATCCAGAGAACATGCATGCACAGCAGCAGATCAGTGCAGCAGAGCAGAAGAGCCGCATGGATCTGCAGATGTCTACGGCACTGCATGGTACTGAAGCCTTTCTTTATGTTTCTAAGTGTTTAATCATGACTTGTTATACAGTAATTAGCATGGCACACATTTTTGATGAAGATTCAAACAGCAAAATGACTGTGTGTGTGTGAAAATAAATGAGACCATAATATGGTTTCAGGTTACAGTTGGAACCTGATGGTTTTAGGTAGTTGTTTTATAGAATCTTTATCCCTGTCATTAGAGAGGAGTCTATTTTTATTTTCTTTTTAGTTTTTGCATTTATAATTCAGGCTCCTTTAGAATCAGGAAGGACACTTAGACCAATCTTAACCAGCCAGTCATCTGAGAATCCATCCTTCCACACAGTCTGGGGAAAAAAAAAAAACAGTGGAAAGCCTGGAAACAACTATGATCTTATCTGGTAGCACGGTATCCTATGATCCCCTGATTAGGAACAGATCTAGAATCCCTCACCAAGTGGCAGAAGGTGGGAGGAAGAAAATATCACCCGAGGAGCTCCGCTCACACTCCCACCTGTCAAAACATGGGAAACATGTTGTATGACTCTGTTGCTATTGAACCCCCCCACACACACATACACACACCCACTGCATTCATGTTGCGACTTGACGCTCCACACACTTGCAGCTTCTTTGCTGTCCCCTGCAGCAGTAAAGAGGCCCCTTCATGGCGGCGGGTCCTGGCAGATGTGCGGAGTGTTCTGGCTCTCTGCTGGTATTTTGGTTTTCCTCAGGCCTGCACTTAAAATGACTGAGATGCTTCTGGCTTTGAGGTATCTCGAAGTCTCTCTGGACACTTCATGGCTCTCAAACCCTCTTAAGAAAAATGGCACCTGTTAGTTGTTTTTTTTAAATAGCAGCCGAGGTTTTTAAAAGACATATGAAAAATAAGAAAGTTATCAAAGCAAAAACAATGCATTTCAGTTTGAGATAAAATGAATGGATATTTGGTTTTTAAAGGATTGTGTCCTCGTCGCATGTTTTCCCTGCAGGTCAGCCATGCAGCCAGAATAACCTGAAATCCATCATGAAGAAGAAAGATGGCCGAGCTGACGCCAACGGTACCAAGAAGAACCTGCAGTTTGTTGGCGTAAACGGAGGGTAAGCGTAACGTTTGAATTGTTTTTGTTTTGATTGTTCCCACATGGGGGTAAAGATGCTGCCGATTTTAGGTTTACTCAGCTGCTGCTCTGATGCTCTCCCCTCTTAGAGCCTTGTTAACACCCACCCGACCACTCGCATGCAAAATGTACTGAGGAAATCTGAGCTGCAGCTTCTGAAGGTCTGCTGCCTTCTTACCCTGTTTTCGCCCCCTTGTGGTTTAGATATGAAACTACATCAAGCGACGAGTCCAGCTCAGATGACAGCAGCTCCTCTGGGTTGGAGGATGAGGAAGATGAGGACGAGGAGAAGGACTACGGAGGAAAGAAGGATGAGTACAAGGAAGTGAGAGGAAGAAGAATCGGGGAGGAGTTTCAAAATGAGGGAGCCGAGGATGTGGATAAGGAGGAGGAGGAAGGTTCAGAGAACGAGAAGAGGGAGAGGTTAGTCATAAAGAGACTTGTGAATCCTAGAGGAGATGATACATACCTTCCTAAAGAGAGTCTAGAAAAGTTTTCTAGTTTAACATATTTTGAAAGTCACCAGAGCCTGAAATCAGACAATATTTGTGATCAAATGTGCAAATTTCTTTTTTTATTTTGTGGTTTGATACAGTTTAACAATTTTTCAAGGTTTATGTCCTTTAATTTCTACAACAGACTTGTTGCAGATATGTTAGACTTAAGCTGTTTGGGATTATAGGTTCCTACATATCAGATGTTTCATGAAAACATGCTCTGCTTTCGTACTGGTGAAGTCAAACTATAATAATTTGCCATCAGGTTTGGATCTGTGCTGTGTTATAGGAATGCTGTCATAATTATAAATGTACATGCATGGATAGGTATTTAGGTATTTTTGAACTAATGTATTTTGTTTGTTTTTTAATGTAAAGGTATGAGCTGAGTGAGAAGATGTTGGCTGCGTGTGACGTTCTCAACACTCACCTAAACGACTCGAAGGCTGTGAGCAGCAAAGATCTGGTGAGGAGATCCATTTTATCGGCTTTTAATCAGTAAATGAATCACTTTTTACGTTTTTTTTTTCATTGGCTGTATACACCTTTAGAGGGAAAAATAATGTTTTATTATATCTTAACAGAATCTCAAGATAAAAAAGCCAAAACTAAAATTTGCTTCAAAGATAAATGTTAAAAACATTAATATTTTAACTGGTTTAAATATCATAGATATACAGAAATATCCTAAAGAAAAGTAGCAACTGTAAAACTAGTTTAATATTTATTACTTATAAAGGATGCACTGTGGGATGTTTACATGTTACACATTATTAGATCCTGTTCTAAAGTATAAAATCCATCTACTCTGTGTGGCTGTTGGGTCTTTATCCATATATTTTTACACTATTTTGACCTTAATTAATGGATATTTATTGTTGCCCCCTCTTTGTCCATATGTGAATATTTGTCCATCTTCTAAATTTATTAGAACCTCATTGAAATGCTTTTCTAAACAAACTCCCTCATTAAAACATTTAGTAATCTGCATTTTCATTTAAGAGGAGGGAAAACAACCTTCTCTGCTTAGAAATGCTATTTTTATCGGAAACATCATTTTTATAGATGTTCCCTGGTATATTTTTAGTTTCTTACTTCTGTTGTTATTGATCTTGGAACTTTATATTAGTTATTTATGAGTCTACATTTCAGCCACTAGGCTAGATGAGGACCCATGTTTATTTAACCACTTTGCAAAGTGAGCAGGACAGGAAGTGAGGTGAAAAAGTTCAGCTGCAGCAAAGAGCGTCATCTTGGGGTCATCAAGTCTCAATTACAGCCAGGTGCTCCCCAAACAGCAGCAGGGTGTTTGGGGAGAAAAAAGCCTTGCTTTGTTTTTTTTTTTTTTATGGTAATTAGTTGTGGCATGTACTCCCTGAGTTGATTGTTTTTGCAGACCCCACTGCCTTGATATCACTGATGGGTCTGCATGTTTGTTGATGTGAGTCTAAGCTGGTTAGTGACTCTGGCCTGCCTCCACAGAGAGCCAGCCTGAACACTGTGCAGCACGAGTGGTTCAGAGCATCCAGCCAGAAGGCAGCGGTCGCCGGGATGGTGGAGGACTACCTGCGGGCTTTTGAAGCCGTCTCACCAGACGTGCTGCGCCACATCGTCAACATGGCCGACGGCAATGGCAACACTGCGCTGCACTATAGCGTGTCTCATTCCAACTTCCAGGTGGTGAAGAAGCTGCTAGATGCAGGTGAGGGCTAAAAACACACTTTTTTTGTTCTGTGTTCAGTTTGACCCGCCAAAGCCAGGTCTGATTGCTGCCAGAGCCTTAGAGTCAAGAAATCCTCTTAGTAGGACCAGACCACATGAAGCTGGCCTTCAACAGCTTAAATCAGAAACATCACTGATAACTCAGTACCTTAAGAAATAGTGTTTAAACAGTGAAACTCCCCAAGTTGACTTGTCCAGATAAGAAAAGAACCCATCACCTATAAGTGATCAAAACATAGATTTTACTCTTTATAAGAAATTCCAAAACATTCAGCCATCTGTTTAAAAGCTTGAACTACAGCGTCTGGAAAACAACAAAAAGACACACCAGTAAGTTCACCTCTGAATGGCTCAGAAAAGCGAAAAATTAACACTTTGGAGTGGCCTAGTCAAAGTCTGGACTAAAATCAGATGCTGTGCCATGATCTTAAACAGGCTACTCATGCTTTCTGGCAGATACACAAAGCTGCTGATAACCAGCTGGTGTCGCTAAGGACGGCCCCAGCTTATCATGCATTATTCTTTAAATAGATTCATCATAATTTAAACGATGTGTTTTGCATCTGGTTTATCTTTGATATTAAAAGTTTGGTTCTCATCTGAAACATTAAACGTGATAAAACGATAAAAAGCTTCTTTTTCTCAGCATGTGTTCAAAACGTAAATCTAGAAAGAACTTGAACTGTTTACACTCAACCTGTTCCAGTGCTGCAGCGTTTTTAAAGCTCTAATGGACTGGGATAAGGTCTCAGACACTTTCTGCTCTAATCGACTTCTATCTCCTCGTCCTTTTTTTGGACTGAGTCTCTGTGACAGCACATCCACCCCTCCCTGCCCTCGCAGTCACTGCTGTTTTGGTCCTTGTGATACCAGCTATCAAGATAATGAATCGTGTTTACAGGCGTCTTACAGGCAGCTTAAGGAAGAGACTGCCTGAAGCCTGATAAATCTGGACTGTTATTGCGGAGGAGTCAGTTACAGGAAGGAGCCCAATCAGCGTGGAGCAGGAGGGGGGGGGGCTTAGCTCCCACAGTGAGATTTAAACTCTGTGTTTGTGTTTCAGACGTATGCAACGTGAACCAGCAGAATAAGGCCGGGTACACGCCCATCATGCTCGCCGCGCTGGCTGCCGTGGAGACGCCAAAGGACATGTGCATCGTGGAGGAGCTTTTCAGCAAGGGAGACGTGAACGCCCGTGCCAGTCAGGTGGGTCACAGGGGCCTGCAGAGCATGATGGGGAAAGTTAATGTGGAGTAACATAGCTTGGTTTAAAATTGGTCTTGTTCCTCTTCAGCATCTCATGTTTTTTCTGTTTTCTTCATGTGTTCTGGGAACGTTTGTACTATAGTGACCCCTAGTGGTCTTTACACTGTTTGCATGATCAAAAGTTTAGGGAATTTAAAAAAAGACAAGAAATGGCATTCTGCACATTTGGATCCTCAGCTGGTTCTAAGCAGAGCTTCATGATTTATTTATTTTTTTATTTTGTAGGAATTTTATTTTAAAAAAACAGCTTAACTTACATGAGCTGTTCTTAAGCTGATAGGTTTAAGATTGGCGCCTCGAAAAAACAAAAATGTGGATACCTTTTTATGATATCAGACAAGTCCTGTCAAACCACCTGATTGCTAAATCCAAACAACTCACTGACATTGAATGTGGAAGTATTGGTGAGCTACATACAAGCTTTCTCTCAGCATGTTTTGAAAATTAAATAAATGAAGAAAACTGACCTACTCAGATTAAAGCATGTGCTGACTACTGGTCAAAACCCACCAGAATGCATCTGCAAGGAAAGGGCTTTAAAAATGACAAATGTCATCAGAAGCTCACTTCTCCTTTAGTGTGACAAAAAATTACACGTTTAGACCTTGAACTGGAGCAACCTACATACTGGAGAGCTGAAAATGTTTTAATTATTCTGATATAAATAAAACTTGCCTGGATGGTTCTGATGGGTTCAGGCATTGCTGACATAATGAGTAGATCCCTCCTGGAAGGTTTTGAACGACTCAGTTTTTGGGGAGCAGTTCAGCTTCAGGCTGGCAGTGATATGGAGATATTTTTGCAGACATCTCTGATTGATGGTCTTCCTTTGTGCCGTTCACAATACCTGTCCGTCGATAGACTTCTTCCAGGAGATTAACGTCATCTTTTGTTCCCCTGATCTAACTATAGAGTGAATTTTGTTCCATTACTGTGGCAAGCAAAGAACATGCTTTGTAAATTGAAATTTAAAAAAAAAATCAGCTTTTTTCAGCTATTCCTCCAGAGTGAGGAGAACAGGTGTATTTCTGTTCATCTGCATGGGGCAAGAATACTTTTATTGGCCACAATGAAACATTTGTTTTCAGCTTGTAATAAAAATGATCTGTTAAACACATTTTGGATAGAATGACATTTTTTAAACATTATATGAAAAGGGGTAATTTGAAAAGAATAAATAAAAAATACAATTTGAAAATGTTACATTTGTAAAAAAAAAAATTGTAAAAATAAATATTGAAAAAATAAAATCTAAGAAAACAGCAGAGTTGCTCTCAATCTTTTTTCATTAAGACGTTTTTTTTAAAGTTACATGTCTGGATTCCTTTTTCTTTATTTTATTACCATTAGTAAAACATGTTTTTACTTGCAACAATAATGGAACAAAATTCACTCCTAATCTAAATGCCTCTTGTGATCCCCCTTCAACACCCAGACTACCGATCCCCTAAACCTCTTGGATACACTAGCAGCTAGCATCACTAAACGACCTCTCCACTTTTATTTCTGTTCTAAAAGTTTTTTTCTATATTAAGAGCATTTTTAAGTGAGAGTGTTATTTTCAATAATTTGCTCAAAAGTTTTAAAATCTTTTTTGGGTGGGGGTTAGCCTGTAGTATCGGCAGGGAAGTCATAAAACCTGCTTGGTCTCCTCCAGGCGGGTCAGACGGGGCTGATGCTGGCCGTCAGTCATGGCAGGATGGACATGGTTCGGGCCTTGCTGGCCCACGGAGCCGACGTTAACATCCAGGACGACGAGGGTTCCACGGCGCTGATGTGCGCCAGCGAACACGGCCATGTTGAGATCGTCAAACTGCTGCTGGGCCAACCGGGCTGTGATGCCACTCTCAGCGACAGCGTGAGTTTAACATCACATATTAAAATAAATACTTTTTAAATAACCTGATCTGATACAGAGCTGTAAGGCAGAGGATGAGCTGAAAACTAGTGATCCATTGATTTTGTTTGGGAGGCTTTAGAGCAGAGGTCTTCAATAGCGGGTCCGCAACCCCTAGGGGGTCCACGAAGGTACTGCACGGGGGTCGCAAAAGTTTTGATTAGAATTTGATTTTTAGACTCCCCCTGCAATTTTTTCCACTAATTGAAATATCTTTAAATCTACATTAACATGAATTCATCACACTGTAGTAAACAGATAAATGGAGGCAGAAGATGTATTTCATCAATGCACATATTCAGAGACACACAGGAGCTCTTTCAAGCTGGGCACCAATTAATTCACAACACCTGTCCCATCAACCAGGAATCAGAATCAGAAATACTTTAATAATCCCAGGAAGAAATTACTTTCGTTACATTACTCCATCTGTAATAGAGTGACTATAGGACCAGTTTGATATAACACAATATATATAATTAGGGGGTCCCCGCTCCATCTCGCCATCAGTTTGGGGGTCCTTGGACTGGAAAACGTTACATAACAACAACCGCTTTGTTTATTGATTACAACCAAAAGTGGTAATTTACAAATCGCCAAACTGCAGATCCAGAAATTGAATTTATGGACAAAGGAAGTGAATTTGTGCTTGATTGTTAATTTCTTTGTAGTAATAAAGTGTTCTAGCAGTAAATCTCAGAGGTGGGAGATGTGGAGTCAAAAAGTCATCTCCATGAGTCTTATCTGCACTAGTTAACTCACTGTCTATATTGGAATCACCTGGTTCAGTGACTGGCCAGAACAAATGGATGACTTGGTGGCTGAACATTCGCAGAAACGGCGTCTGTCCAACCCAAAGTTAATTTAGGAAAATGGGCTGCAGGCTGGCGCTGAACTAATGAGGTGTCAGTCTGCTCATCGAACAATTTTTTAGTTGTAAAGGATCAAATAAAAAGACTGTTTCGAAGGTATTTTTTCAGTAAAAATGTACAAAATGTCTCTTTAAGCCTGTGAGACAGGCCTGCAGCTTAAGATTTTAAATAAGCTTACATTTCCTGACTTGGATTTCTCTTAAATGACCCAAAAACCCAAATCTGGAAACATTTTATTTAAAATAAGATGTAATGGAAAAAAACTTTAGGCGTTAAAACGGGAAGTTTATTTTCAAAGTTATTCAGGAGTGGAACTGTACATTAATGGAAGATGTTACCTCAATTATTCATCTATTCATTATACAATAAAACTTGAAGTTATTATTAAAGCTTAACTGATAAATGTTTAATTGAGACATGAGTTGTCATTTCCAAGAGGGACCTTCTGATCTGTTTTTAATCCTCTGAGAGGATCTGACTTGGCTATGATAAATATGCTAATTAGCTTACAGCTAATGCAAAGTTGACTTTTATAATTTATTATCATGGATGAAAAATTGGAAAAAAGAAAGCATGGTAATGCTTCCATTTTTAGACTTCCTTCTGTTATTATGTTCTGATAAGTCTAAAGGAAAAAATAAGACTTTCTGTCGGAAGAAAAAAAAATCTTTATATATATATTATAAGGCAACAGTTAGAGATAAACCAAGATCCCACATTGTGGTCAATGGTTCCAGGAGCTCTGTTGGGTTCTTCACAACCATTGGATCATATAAATAAATAACCAAAACCCAAAAAATGAGAATTTATCATTCCTATTGGGCCCTGGGTGCACTACTCTTGAATTCTCAATGCACGAAGTAGTTATCTACCAGGGTTATAACATTGTGTTTGTCCAGTTCTTCATTGTAGTACATCTACATTTTTATTTCTTAGTTGATATTTTCATCAGCCTGTAGAATAGCCAACTGATTTATACAGACTTCTCTTTTGCTTGGTTATAATCTATGTCTCACTGACTTCCTTCACCTTTAGGATGGCAGTAACGCTCTCTCCATCGCCCTGGAAGCAGGACACAAGGACATCGCTGTGTTGCTTTATGCACACGTTAACTTCTCCAAAGCCCAGTCTCCTGTAAGTCTCCGTCTCCACCGTTCAGCAATGCAGCGTAGGTTTATTCATGCCTCACGTTTTATGTTCATGACTCTCGCAGGGAACGCCACGACTTGGAAGGAAAACTTCACCAAGTCCGACTCGGAGGGGAATGTTTGACTAGAGACTCCTTCCTGATCCCACCAACGCTGCGCTGCTATTGGCTCACACAAGAACGACGCGTCCTTCCTCAATGTTGACAACCAACCAATGATATTCCTGGATTTTTTTTTTTTTTTTTATATGTATGCATCTTCTTATCCGCCTTGATGAGCCCAAAGTGCCCTTTGAATATGAATGTAACCATCAGGTGCCTCAGATCCATCAGATTGTGCCTGAAATGTCTCATTTATCATCAGCCTCTTTTTGGCTTCATTTTTATTTCTTATATAAGCTCGCAGATAATCATCAAATTCACTCTGCCTTATAAGAGGGGGACTATTTCCTGTATATAGAGCTCACCTCACCACCCCAGTCCCAAATAACCCCCATAAACTCACATTGGTGAATCCTTTAGTATTCCAATGTAACCTGGACTGGACAAATTTTCCTTTTTTTAAAGTCTCTAACTATTTAAAAAAGAAAAAACTACAGTATTTTGAATACCTTCTATTACTCCTCAACAATCCATGAAGTTATATATTTATCAGAGTATAGTTTTTAATACAGATATATGTATTTCATTGTACATACAGTGGTCATAGAGTCTAGGTGTGTCCGGTTTCTGTCTGTCTGGTTTAATATAAGCTGTGCCCTCTAGTGTTCGTCAAGGTGCTGACTTTCATCTTCACATGGAAATTGAAGTGCCTGAAACGTTGCCTTTAACTATGATTATTGATAATTAAAGTGTTGAAATCGGTATGTTTTGTTTGAATTATTGGATTATTAGGGGCTGACCCTGTTACTGAGTTGTAACAGGGTGGAAACAGTTTTTAGGAAGAGATGGTCATGATGAGACAGAGCAAGGAGATGATCAGCTATTATATGATCAGCAATATCAGCAGCTTTAAATAGTTTTCTGTGTTTGAATGTTATGATGGCAATTAACAGTGTGTCCCTCTGCAAAGGATTCGCCTCGCTTCCTAAATGTATTTTTCTCCTATTATCCATTCTTTGCTGGTGTTCTCGGGATTCATTTGAAGAAAGTTGGATTTGGTGAAAGGCTGGAGGTCAGAGATCCCAAAGATGAACGAGAAATGGTGGCCGATCTGGAGCTCCT
Organism: Cyprinodon variegatus; assembly: GCF_000732505.1. Classification (NCBI taxonomy): domain Eukaryota; kingdom Metazoa; phylum Chordata; class Actinopteri; order Cyprinodontiformes; family Cyprinodontidae; genus Cyprinodon; species Cyprinodon variegatus. The sequence goes on along the minus strand of NW_015151082.1, from coordinate 237,091 downwards.
CAGAATCATGGGTTTCCTGAGTCAGAGAGGAAAATTAAAGGTCTGCATCATTTTCACAATATCTTATCAGTCCTCTTTAAAGATGTGATAGAAGTGGTGATAAAGCCTTAAAACGTCAAAGTAAATTCCCAAAAAAAAAGAAGGAAACAAAGCGGTTTTCCTTGCAACAATCTGACTCCTTTTCTTAAATTTTAACCAACCTGGGCAGAGATGAGAGGCTGCTGCTCGATGCGGCTCCTGTCCTACAGAGGGAGTCTCTGGGTTTCACTGCGGGTTGAGGAAGGAGGCGGGAATCACGAGCTTTCTGACGGGACGGCTGGGACAGAAAACTCCGACCTGGATCCAGGCGCTCTGCTCTGTTCAGATACAAATGGGGATGATCAAGATGGACATGGTTCACTTGAAATAACTTTCAGCCATTCTACTGTTCTGTATTAAAAGCCACTCCCACATAAAGCAAAATTTAATGTTTTCTGCCACGAGTCCATCCATAGTTTCACTATGAGATTAAATCTAGTTTTCATGCATTTTAAGAGATAAAGAAGCAACTAGGGGAAGAAGAAACCGCTTCTTGAAGCTGGTTTTGGACGGAGAATGTCTTATGTCAAGAAATCTTGGTGTTTGGTCCCCCACAGAGATACCACTCTATATTAGACATGTTCCTATGGATTTTGACTCGCATTGCAATGCTTTAGTTCCTTTAGTATCCCTGCATGGTTTCGGAACTAAAACAATCTCCGCTCCCTCACCGGAGGTTTCAGACCGTAGCATGAATGCTGAGCAGCATAAAGAGGGGAACTGTTACCGTGTTGAATCTGGGTCAGATTTCTGCAGCTCTCTCTGTGCAGACGGAGCTCTGATTGATTGTCGGTTCAGCAGCTCCTGCAGGTTCTGCAGTGTCCTCCTCCACGGGGGGACAGCGTCCACGTCCTGCTGTTGTGTTGGAGCCTCCTGATGGGAACAAACCCTTCATCAGAACCTCATGCTGTGAAGGAACGTCGGATGTTTGCAGGCACCTGGACACTTAAGCCCTAAATAATTCATACTGCTGGTAGATTTAGATTTGACCAGGAAGTTGTCCAAAGATGCATTTCAATCAGGTCGATGCAGGAAAACGTCTAAATTAAGAACTGTGGTCCTTGAGGACCTGGTTGGTGTAGAAGAGATTACTGAGAGGATCACAAAGAAGCTATTATTCAGTTTGATCATTTAATACATAAAATGAAGATCAACATTTAGATTTTAGATAAAGACAAAATCAGTTTCTTGGTTCCCGTTTCCTAATAAAAGCACTTCCCATAAATTAATACTGATCGGAATAAATTTCACTATTAATGTTCTCATTTAATATACTAATTGTCTGACTTTAATCCTTTAAATCTGGGTTCCATCATAATTTATTTATAATCATTTTGAACTTTCTTCTATGAAACTTTTGTTATAGTTTTTAACCTCAGCAGGAGGTTTGATAAATATTCCTGGGTGTTGGAGAAGGAAATCTGTAAATTTAGAGTGAGTTTTTATTTTTCTAGTTTTACCTTCAGCACCTGTAGGAGACTGTTTGCTGCGTCCTGCATGATGCTCCTCATCCTGTTCTTCCTCCTTCTCTCGTCTTTCAGCTTCACCTCCAGCTGATTTCTTTCCATCCGGCTACTGCTCCACTCTGCGGACAGAGAGGCCCGGTCCAGTCTGGAAACACACCATGATTTAGGTTCTGTTACAGCAGAACCTTTTGCTATTTTTAATCAGTGTAATGATCAGTTTACAGTCTAATCATAAAGTGATCAAACTAATGATATTTGAATCTATGTATATTTTTATTTCTTTGGGCTAAGGATTTCTCTATAACAGACTATTGTGAGTTATGTCGCTTAGATATGCAGCTCCCTTCTGACCGGTTAATCAGTTCTGATGTCTGTTTTTTTCATTTGCTTTTTTATTTCACCTCGTTTGGTACTTTTATCTGAAGGTTACGTTAAAGATCAAACCATTTATGATCTCTCTGCCATAAAGGGCTTTAATTAGGAAATGCCTAAGCTTTTTTTTCCATAAAGAAATTTAATAGTCAAATCCAAAGAAAAACACTTCTTCCATTGTTGGCTAAAATTTACTCCACAAATAAGCTAAATCAGGACCTGAGTGCCTCCATGTCGGCCAGGACTCGTGTGTGCTCAGTTTGAAGCTGCTCCAGTTGCTGCTGCTTTTCACTGACATCCTCCTGAAGCTGCTGAAACTTTCCCCTAAGCTGCTGCACCTCCTGATGGAGAGATCACCGGGTCTGCTCAGGATCTTATTTTGAAACCAGACGATGGGACACTGCAGGAAAGCCTCTCACCTTCCTGCAGACGCAGCTGATCCGAGACGTCTCACGGACCGTTTGCTCCAGGATGTCGTTGTCGACGCTGAGCTGTCTGCGGCGTTCCCTCAGAGACGTGTTCTCCTCCAGCAGGGACTCGGTCGCCTCTGACAGCTTGCTGAGACGAGTCTTCAGCTCAGTGTTCTCCTGAAGCACAGACCTGATCTTCTCCGGAAGCTTCTGTTCCACTAGAAGCTGGACCTTGGATGACATAGCTGCTACTTCACTTTCCATCTCCAACCTTTTTTCAGGAAATAAAGAACCAGAAAAGGACAAACATGTCAGATGATAAAATCCCTCTAAAATCTTTAATATAATCATAAATCATATGTTCTTGTTTTATGTGATTATTAAACCAAAAGTAGCATATGATTCTAAAGTAAAAGATGGATATGTTGTTAAAACCACTACGAGACACAACCATGTTACTCTAAAGGACTTTGAGGCTTTAGAGATGGAGAAATAACCCCCTCTATCATGACCTTAACTTCCTCTTTTCCAGCAGATCCTTCATCTCCAGGCTGTGGATCTCATCCTTGTGTTTTTCTTGTTGGCATTCCAGCTGCTTCTCTAGATTTTGAAGCTTTATCATCAGTTCATCCTTTTGCCTCTGAAACTCTTCCAGATCAACAAGTTTCTTTACTGTCAGGAAAGGAAGAGGAAGAGTTAGGACCTTGTGTCAGATATTGGTTCCTATTCTAACAATTCGTTGACGATCCTTTGCTTTTTGAGAGAGAGACATTTTAATCTATATCATTTCAATGCCATTTTTGCCCTCAGCTCTAATATTAAAAGTTCTCTAGAGACCTACAACAGATGTTGCAACAGTTTCAACATCCGAACAGATCATGACCCTGAATTATCTTGTAGACACGGAGGGGGAATTATAGAAGAACGGGTTATTCTTCCTGCCCACACTACAAAGATATTTTGTAATCTTGAAGTAAAATGCCTCACCGAGCACTGCGTTTTTTTCATTAAGTTCATTAATTTGGGCGTCTAGTTCCTGCCTCAGTTTGTCGTGTTTCAGCTGCAAGGACTGTTTCTCCTGGACAGCAGCCTGACGTTGAGCCTCCAGACGCTGCAGGAGATCATCAGCCTCGTCCTCCTTTTCAGAGAGTGTGCGTTTCAGGTACTCTGTAACATCCTTCTTCTCCGTGTCCAGTGAGCTGTACTGAGAAATTAGCAATTTGTTCTGCTTCTCCAGTTCAGCACATTTGATCTGAAACCTGGAGGACAAAGATGGGGAGAAAAGTGAACTTATAGGAGACTGCAGAGATTTTAGGCCTCATTATCAGATTTATTTGCTTTTATTTAACACATTTTAACATCTTTTAGTTATATCTGCTTTTTTACAGCAAACATCTACCCCGTTCTTTAATGTTTACGCATTGTTTTTATTTTCCACCATATTTAAGAGATGGAATCAGCTATTTATACAGTTATCAAACAATTTGTTTTACTTTAGAAAATTTAAAAATTAAATAAAAAGGTGAGGCCATTATATATACTTTGTTCACTATGTTTTTATAGAGTTTGCCCTTTTTTGTTTACAGCAGCACATCTTATTTACAAAACTACTGATTAACTTTACATCTCAGGCAGGAAAAACAAAATGTTTGAAGGTTGATAAAGGTTTAAACATGTGACCTGCAATGGATGATTAATATAAAGAAATAATAGAAGCATGGTTATAGACTTATGAGCTTTGATTTAATAAAAAAAAAAAAAAAGGAGCTTTGAATTAAAAGGGAAATTTGTTGAAACCACTTGAAAGTTCCTTTTTTAAATATGCCAAACTCAAATAAAATGTCAAGGCGTCAAATCCATCTACAAGAAAAACTTCTTTATGTACTGATTTAAAAAAAATGGCTACCATTTCACCTTCAAGTAAGAAAACATGGACGTTACCTTTCTAGTTTCTCGTTCAAAAATCCAATTTGCTTCTGATATAAACTCTTTTCTTTATCGTCGATGACAGCTTTGGTTAAAGGACTCGCGAGGTTCAGTTTTTTCTTGTTTTTGTCGCTTTTTCTCTCTTTCTTTCTAGGCATCGTGATTAGCTTTACTCGAATCCCTCGGCGGGGCTCCCAAACTCCAGCGTCGCCTTGGCAACGCTGCCTTCCGGGACCCCTCGTAAATTTAGATTTCTCCCAGACATGGTAGACATATTTAGTAAGAAAAGAGGGGTTTGAGAATAATTTTTTGTCTGACAATTTCTTTTTGTTATCGAAGCTTTCTTTCCGAAACGGGTTGTGGTGTAATGACGTCATTCTCGTTATTTTTCAGCTTTATTCTCATAATATTACGACTAGATAAAAATCTTTAGCCTGGCCCTAATATTCCGTCGTAAGAATTGTAAACCCGTAAAAAGAAAAATAAGAAATAAAAATTTATATAAAAATATATATAAACATTTTTAATAATAATAAAAAATGAATATTAATAACAAACCCAATCAGTCCAAGGGAGAAATCGGTTACAATTTTAGTGCATAACATAAAACAGTTTTAGTGTCATATCTTCAGCACAGTGGCCATTTTACAGGCGCACTGGTTTCCTGTTGGCACCTGTCTAACCCAATCTGGACCAAAGATTCCCATCCCGTATTTTAGTTAACTTCCAAATGTAGAGCCTCCAGATCATAATGAAAAAAAAGACATTTGCTACACTACCTTATGGAAAGAAAGGTAATTGTTTATTAAAGTCATTGGATTGAAAATCTTTTCAGTGAGAGAAACAGATTAGGCCTACAAAATAACTTATGTTTTCTTAAAAATTCACAATGAGAGCAGCTATGGAAAAGGTATCAGATTCACTTGTATGGCATATCTTTATGCATTAAAGTTTATTTTTTGTTCATATACATTAACAAGTTTAATTGGAACTGGTTGTGTTTGTGAGAAGAATATTATAACAGTCACATGTTCAACAATATGAGCTGATGAAAATAATATTAATCTAATTTTTTTCCTGGGGGTGCTACAGTATGATTTTACCAGGGGTATGTATACCACCCCCTGCTGCCACCACAGCTGTACTGCAAGAACAATAAGAAACAAATACAAAGCTTTAATAAGTAAAAATAATTGATTCAATTGTAGAAAAACAGACACAATTAAGTCAAAGAAATTGTAAAATATCAACTTTTTTGAAAAATATCTAGACCTAATTTTATCTGAGAAATTTAGACTGCACCTTCCTCATCTGTGTCAACCTGGCCTAGAGATCAATATCTCTTTCATGTATAAGTAATGATTTCTACATGGTTAAAGACATATTAATGTAGAAATGCACAATTTTAATATTAAATTGTGTTTTGCAACTAAATCTATATAGAAATCATTATAAATGCAAAAGAAAGTCAAATAATTGTTCTTTGGGGCTCCATGTCAATAAAAACCTTAATAATAAGTCATCCTCCAGGTCTCTCCAGGTTGACTTATTATTAATAACCATACAGTTTTGCTCTCAGATAGGTGTTTCCTTTTTCCTTTTATTGTACAGCCTTGCTCAAAATAGTCATTTATTGTCATGTTATTAGGGGCTGTGTATACAGTTTTTGTTTTCCATATATGCGTTTTGTGACATATGTGACAAGTGTTTCAGATAAGAGAGAGAGAGAAAAAAACACCTTTCTATGGAAAACCAGAAGAGTCACTGAAAAAGAAAAAAACAAACAAAAAAAACCAAGACATTTCAAATGTAACATTAAAACATGCATTACGGAGTTTTCTAACGATACCTCAACCTGTTGCCAAAACACAGGAGTGCAGCTTTCTTCTGCTCATTCTTGTAGCTCGTGCTTATACTTGACAAAGTTTTATTTTTTTTAGGTGGAGTTGCCATTGTGTCTGGGTTGGGCTAGATGCTGTTTGCTTCTAAGTATCCACAACATCCATCTTCAGTATAACAATTCAGCTGTTTCCTAGGTTGGGTCCTTGTACCGTGGATCCTCACCAAACTATGTTTAAGTCGTGAAGCGTGAAATAAAAAGGCTATTTTATAGATATTTTTCAGTACAAATGTTGAAGTCATTAAATCAGACAATGGGACAGGTGTTTTGTAATTGCACTTTTTAAATCAAATGATTCAGAGGAATTGTAAATTGTGTTGATTAATTAATTATTAAATACTGTGATTTGAAAATGTATTTTAAACTCTATTTCCAAATGGATACACAAACCACAGATCTGATTATAAATATATATCAAACATTTACCTTTGTCCACTTCCATGTCCTTTTTAGATAAAAATTTCAAATCCCTTTTGTTTTTGCATTTTCTGTTTTGCTTTACCCTCTCTATTTAGCATTTCTGTGACCCTACTGTAAACCCAAATAAGTTTAGAATACACACAACATTTGTGGAAACCGATTAACTCAAAGTTTGTGAGTAAGTTTGAATATTTAAGTTTGAAGTACTTAGATTTTTTACGGCATTTACATTATGATGTAAAACTTGTAAGTACATTATTACTTATGTATCTCATAATAATGAGATAGTATATTATCTCATAATAGAGATTTTTTTTAGAAAATTGCTTTCACAGTTTGCACCAAAGTTGGCCACCCATCTAGGTCCGCCCCTGTTCATGACATTTTAAGTTTTTGAAACAAAACCTTTTTAATTTCTAGCTGATTTCAGGGAGGGATGCCTCACAGCTTCTCTCCTGATAAGGATGCTGTGTCTGGGAGGGGCTGGCCTCAGAGCATAAAAGTGACTCCATCTTCTGCCACCATCAGCAGGCAGCCATGGGGAAGGAGAGGCAGACCAAGAAGGGACCAAACCCCACATCTCCGCCTATAGGCCGCAAATCTCCCAGGAAGCCGAAATGTTCTCGCTGCAGAAATCACGGTTTCTTCACTACTTTAAAAGGACACAAACGCTTCTGCGACTGGAAGGACTGCCAGTGTCCCAAATGCAAACTGATTGCTGAGAGGCAGCGTATCATGGCGGCCCAGGTAAGCTTCACCTTCACCCTAACAGCCCTTAAAACACCCAACTCCCGCCCTCCAGGCATGGAAACTCAGCAGAGAAAAAAAATGAATGAATGATATAATCTCCTAAAAGAAATAAATTACTCTAACTTGTATTTTTTTATTTTAAACAAAAATGTCCCCCCACCAAAAAAAAAAAAAAAGATAAAAGAAAATGCTAAGCTAGCTAAGTTTCTATAGAGCTAAATTTGAATTTCTGCTACATTATACCCAGAAAACAAAAGCTGAAAGTGATTAAAACTAATAATAAAACATTTATTTTGTGTATTCTGAAAGAACTTATCTGGAAACTTTGTAACATGCTTATCTAGTCTTTTCTGTAATTCGTGGCTATGTTTAAATTGTTACTTTCGCTATTCTGCATTGATATTTTCAAAATAAAAATGAAATATTTTGACAGAGCCAAACGTTTAAAGTGATTCAATTCAGTTTCTTGTAGTTAAAATAATCTAAAAAATAACTTCTAAAGTCACAATAAATGTTGTTTTTAATCAAACAGTTTAATTAGCATATAAGGTACTTTGTCAGGGGAAAAGTGCAAATTATTGAATAATTGACTGAAAACTTTCCTTAGAGATATGTTGGTAATTATTTATCTTATTAAAGTTTATTTATTCATGAATTTTCCTCAGATATTATTATATGAAAATAACACAAGAAAACTTTCATGAATGATTATAATCCAGCTCTGTTCATTTTTAATCAATTTTAAAACCAAGAAATACAATTACATAAAACAGATAAACCATCCCCGACTTAGAAAACAAAAAAAAAAAAGCAAAAAACACTGGATTATGTTATTTTTTTTTTCTTTTTCATAAGACAAACTCCTAGAATTTGATCAGCTACTGAAATCAACAGCTGCAGTGTCCACTGGGAACAGATATGACTCTATTTAGCCTTTATAGTTTAAGAGTTCGTTTACTACTTGGTAAAAAAGGGTAGATATGACGTTATTTTATTGTAATATAGTAATGAATTTAGTTCTGCATTAGTTTGTATTTTTCACAATAATGCTGATTTTATTCTTACATTTCAAAACATTTTTATGTAACCGAGAAAAACAATTGAGGACAAATGTTTCTGATAGTTTTAATCTGTAAATTCTGTTGTTTTAAACAAATAGTATTAAAAAAAATAAAAAATAAATGAGCTGAGATAACTATTTGCAGTTTTTAATGGTGGGTTGGTTTCTGTTCTCTGAAGTGGACTTTTTTTTTAATGACACAAAAAAACAGATTTGGAGTTGAAAACTGATATTATGGATTTTTCTGTTTGTAAAACTGTTGTAAAAGATAACACCTTTATAAACATAAAAAAACGTGTGCTACATCTTTAGATTGAAGGTGATCAGTGTATGAAATTATTTAGGGGAAAATAAATCTCAATCGATTACAAAGTACTGTTTGCTAACTTATTAGAAGGGAGCATTAAAAACTAGTTAGTCTTAATCACGGTCCCAAAATATTATTTAGTATTTTTTAATTTTGTAAATGTAATAAAGGGGACATTTGTTTTAATCCAGACCCATTATAATAAAGTTTTCCTCTCCCTAAAGGTCGCACTAAGGAGACAACAGGCCCAAGAAGAGGAAATGGGAATAAGCATTCCTGTGGCTTTATATGGCTCTGATGTTATGATGAAAAACGAAGCGGCTGCCGATTGTCTGTTCTCTGTGGAAGGCCGATCCTCCAGCTCCCCCTTCAACATCGGCCCCTCCTCTCTGGCTGTGTCAGGTGAATCGCTGCTGTCCCAAAAAGGATCCCTTCCTGTAGCTTCTTTAAAGGAATAGTACACCCAAAACATGATTAGTCTTCATTTTCTACTCACCTTCATGCTGAACAACACTCTGGAGTACT
>NW_015151082.1:210635-225489 GCF_000732505.1 Cyprinodon variegatus | reverse complement strand
TTAAAAATAATTACAATTCATTAATTTTTTTGGATTTTTTCATTAATTTCATTAATTTTTTATGGGATTTCGGGGGAACAATCAACATATACCGAACCGAAAACCGTGACCACGAAACCGTGAACCGAACCGAACCGTGGATTTTGTGAACCATTCCACCCCTAATGTATATCATGCTCTATTATCCTTCACTGTCAAATTCTTCCTCATTAGGCTTTTAGCTAAACTTTGCTCAAATGTTAAAAAATTCACAAGCAGCAGATGCTGGAGTTGGAAAATTAGAATTTTTGCTGCTTGACGTGCAACATCAACCAATCAGAGAAGCTGATCTGTAAACTGCAGGAAGACAGACACAGCACTGCTGATGCAGAGTTAAAATCACTTTACTGAAACTGTTTATTAATGTCTAAATTAACTTAAAATGTTAACCTGCTGGCAAAATATGTTTGATTTTATACTGATAAAGATTCTCAGTCATCCGGGTCATAGTCATCCCAAAAAAGTAGAACAGGTAGTAGTACACGTGATCCTACCTGAGGCAGCTGTTGCTAGATTCCCAGTAACAGCGCACAGCCGGTATATGGGGACCGGCGCTCAACCCACAGCTAAATATTTTTAGGCAGGATCGGAGTCTTGATGAACTGACTGCACAGATAATGTTTTGAGGTTGACTTTCTCACATCAAAAAACATATAACAGGGTTCCTGCGGTTCATTAAAAAGTCTTAAAGGGCATTGAATTGTTCAGTATAAAAATAAGGCCTTAATTGGTACTTAAATCAGTCTTTCATAGCATAGGTCTAAAAATTGTCACCAAGTCATAAATAGGATTTTATTTTTGTAATTCATATCAAAAATTTAAATAATTCACAATCATTTTTTGACATCTACTGAACGGCTTAGCTGTAACCATTATTATTTCCATCCTGACTGCAGAACCAATAAAAACAATGTTGCAGACCTTAGGGTGATGCGCCAATAACTTTTTATCTGGACAACGTGGGGAAGTGTAAATTCAATGTGGAATAGCGAAAAAAAGCACCATGGTGAAAAACAAAGCGCCAAAATCAAGTTACAGAGAAGCAGCAGGTATTTCTCAGTTCTGTTGCACCCTTGTCTCTGCAAGGCCTCTACAGCATTTCCGACGTCAAAAAGAGCACCAGTAGCACCAAATCTCCAGATAATGTTTGGTGGTTCGCCTACAATGAAAGCAGAGCTATTATGGACTTTGAGTAGGGATCAAAACAAAGTTTGTGAATTCCATTCATTAGTTATTAAAAATGTATCTGTTATTAGTGGGTTTTTTTTTTTGGTTTGTTCCTATATGGAAAGTTTTTCAAAATTGTAAACATTCCTACTGGGCCAGAAAGTAATGGTTTATGTTAAAATAAGCCTCAGGTTAAATTTGTCGCAACCAGGTTTTCTTGTGTTTATTCTGAAGTTGGTTTTAAAGTTTTATTTCAAGGGATGAAAAAAGTCTTAAAAAGTCTTGAATTTAAATTGTCTTATGTTGTAGAAACCCTGTATCAGAGCTACTTTTTACCCACTTATCACAGCAAATATAGCAAAGCCGCTCTGTGCTAATTACATTCAAGGCCCTCCACAGCTTGGCTCCATCTTACATCTCAGATCTCCTTCACGTTAAAACCCCCACCCGCTCCCTACGATCCTCCCACACCTTCCAGCTCTCCGTTCCCTCGGCCCGTCTTGTCAAAATGGGGAACCGGGCATTTAGTCGCTCTGCTCCCCACCTCTGGAACTCCCTCCCTCCAGATCTCCGTACTCTGGACTCCTTCCCTCTTTTCAAATCCAGACTCAAAACTTTCCTGTTCAGACAGTCTTATCCCATCTAGTTCATATGCATCACTCCAATATTGTTTTCTTCCTTTTCTTCCTTTGGCTTTATTTTACTTCCTGCTGTTTTGTTTTCTGTGGCATCCTTATGCTTGTACTTTTTAGCTTCCTGTTTTTAATGTTTTATCTGCCTGTACAGTGTCCTTGGGTGTTTTGATAAGGCGCTTTCAAATAAAATGTATTATTATTATTATTATTGAACGCAGGAGCAGCAGAAGCATCAGATGCATCTGTATGCACTTTACGGGACGCGCTTCAGGAGCATCAAAGATGCATTTGAGGCTTATCTGACCTTAATATGGACAAGCATAAAAAATAAAGCATCAGACGTTTTTTTGCAGCTCAAATAGCAGTGTGAGCAGAACATTACACTTTGTGATTGTGTTAATTAACGTATGAATTAGATGAGCTTTATTGATCTCACAGCGGAGAAATTCACTAATGAAACATAATATTGTACCTAAAAATTATCTCATGTCTTCCGTATGAAATTTCCACCTCTAGTCAAGCACACATACTTCCATTAATCAGGACAAATGTAGTTTTGTAGCAAAGACAAAAAGTTAGCTGCATTCCACTTCAAAATGCAGGAAATAGCATTTCAGGTAGTCTAAATTTCAACATCTTCCAGGGAAAAATATGCTGCACAAAGCCTGAAGATGTGATTCACCAAGGTGTAAACGTTATGAAATATTCCTAGCTAAAAGCCTGATTAGCCTACTTTAAAAAATAAACTACAATGAAGAAATACAATTCAACACATGTGTAATTTAAAAGCAAACATCACTTAGTTAATTTTCACTTTGATTCACTAACATATTTGTGCAGGAGGACTGTGCACTGTACCTGGAAAACAGTGTAAAAGTTGTAAAACAAATTAAGATCTATAAATATTTAAAAATGTATTTATTAAGGTAAAACAGAAAGCCGTTTTTGATCATTTTAGTGTGGTAACTTGTGATATGGGCTGATCATCACTGTCAAGGCCATTCAATTCCTCCCTTTTCTGTCCTCAAAACAGTGAGAATTTATGCTGGGAAAGGAGTCAAGCACTCAGTGATGAAAAGACATGCTGGGACAAAAGATGTCATATCTTTGGACACAGTGATGCATTTTGTCTCTTGTGTTAAAACCAGAAGAACAGGGTCTTCCTGGGAAGAATGTGGCCTTGCTGATAAGCAAAGTACACCAGATAGCCAGTAATTATCTTGTACTTTTCATCCTAGAATAAGTATCCATTTTTTATCATACAGGTCCATATAGATACATTGGAATATAATTGAGAAGTCATTCATGTGAAAAAGAGAGGGATGTAGTTCAGCTGTGTATTGTAATTTTGATGAATAAACTTTATTATTAATGAAATTCAGTTTCAGATAGCTGGTATGACAGGTGTCCTCCACAGAGGAAGGGAGACTGCTGTTTCTTTGCATATGAATGTAAAACTGAGTGGCATAAAAAACGATGCAACTCAATTTTAAGTTTTCTTGTCTTTTCAGATATAAAACTAAACATGACGGCCACCAGAAGATGGCGCCGTTTAATTTTAAATTGGACAGGATAAGCAGAAGCTCTGCACATAAATGCACAAACATTTATTCAACCTTTGAGGATTTTTTAGATGGATCCTAATAAGTTCACTTAAAGCGCAGCAATATGTTATATAGAAAGAATGGCCTCGAACAATACAGTTTATTTGTTGTTTCTTTTTCCAGGAGGTGTCTCTTCACCACCTTCCAGCTCCTCAGCTGCTGTTCGGCCTCATACCGACGGAGCGCCTGACCTCCTTCTGGAAACTCCTTACTACAACTTCTACCAGCCTTCGCGCTTCCCCACATATTATGGCAATCTTTACAACTATCAACAGTACCAGGTAACCCATAGTAACCACTCCAGCTTGACTCTAAGACCTAACCCGTCATTAAAGGCTTAGTAGGGGGATATTTAGCCCCACACAGTCACAGCTGGGTACCTCAGTATTACATGGTCACTATTGGTCATCTGGAGCCAGAAGAGGATTCTCATGAGTAAAGTAGAGTCCTTTAACCTTCATTGGAACCTCTAACCATGAGTGTATATGAGTATTAGAGATGTGTATCCAGTATTAACAAGAGAAGAACAAATATGAAGACAAAAGAAAAAGAACTTGATCTGAAGACCTTAGGAGGGCTAATTTGGGGGTGTGGAGGGGTATAATGGTCTTATTCTCTGATCTGAAGTTATTTAGAGTGTATCTGACTCCAAAATTAACTTATTCTTTGTATTTATACCTTATAAACTGGGCTTATATGGTGCTATTTTTCATGTTACTGTTGTTTTTTTTTTTCATGTAAGATATTTCTAGTTGGGTGGTTTAAATGCTACATGCTGGTACATGCCTGTGTCGCAGGCACAGCTGTTAATCAGCATAGCTTGCACTGGAACAAATGATCTAGAATTAAGTACAGATTTCTTAAATGAAGTGTATTTACCCTTAATTTGAGAAGGTAAAGGAGATAGTTTGCCAATGGAATGAGGATTTTTACTCTGCACTTGAAATAAGACTTGTTCCATTGGTAAGATGTATCTTTTACCTCCTCAATCTAAGAAAAACTACACTTATTTTAAGAAAAAATGAGTTATCTAGATTTAGATTTTTTCTAGTGTAGCGTTCAGGTTCTCCTTCTGTCCTCTGCTGCCTCTTCAGCAGCAGCTTCAGGCATCGCTAAATCAGGGCGCCTTGAACCAAGCTGCTCAAGCTGATTCAGCTCTGACCCACCGGATTCCGCTAAGCTTCCCTCGACTTCTTGTGAAGAAATGAATCCAAAAACCCTCTTCTTTAAAATAAAGTATTCAAAGGCAAAAATAGTCCCTCTATTCACTTTTCATGCTTCACTATAACTAAGCTATCCCTGCTAAAAAAAACAGATATATTGGTTATTTCTTTACATTTTCAAATTGTTTCTCAGAAAAACTATCTATAAATGAGAACTGGAGATGTGAAGCTAGTTTATTCTGTTCAGGAGATGAACTTTAAAAACAATTTAAATCTTTTCAATCTAGTTAAATTGAATTTACAACTACTTATTTTAAGGGTTATATTTAACTGTGTTTTGTCAGCACCATTCCACAATCCCTAGAAAATGTGTTCACCTTCTTATCCTCCTATTTCCAAAGTCATAGTTATCATCCATCGCCCAACCTCACGAACAGGTGGTTTGGACGTTTTTCTGCGTTTACTGCAGTTTATGTTAATTCCTCACACTTTGTTGCATTTATATATTGATCTGTGTTATGATTGAACCCGTTAATCATCAAGAAAGAGGAATGTGATGGTAAAGAAATGTTTTTTTCTTTTTTTTGTATAAATCACAACCTTTCTGTGGAGTTCAGCGTACGCAGCTTTCAGGGCCCATTTCATCTGTATCCCCAGAGCTGGTTATCCTGTTATGGTTTAAGTCACTTTAAATGGAACCAGAGAAACCAGAAAAATGCGTATCTTTATTTTTCTTTAAATGTTTTGTTTTTTTCCATGCTTTGTAGTATCAATATATAAATGAATACATTTCATATAGTAGAACCTTTATTATACACGCTACATAGCATAAAAAAACAGTGATGAAACAAAACATTATTGCATAGCTTGCCTGAACCATAAACACAAAATTAAGGGGGGTTTCATTTTAGAATAAATTCTTTGACAAAATTAGATATTTAGCACTGCCAGCATAAATGTGCTGCTTTATGCTTGTCACAGCAAAGTAAACCTTAAATCTTTTAGACTGTTAAAAGTATTATTTATTTATTTATTTTTTGGCTGTAGCTTGTTGCTTCATTTTTTTAACAAGCTGGGTCAGTATGGTGAACAACGACCTCTTAAAGTGCTTGTGTGTTGTCTGATGCCTCTTTTTAGACAACAAAAAAACTGCAGAATTTCAAGGGTTAAAAAATTAAATTTTAATAAAGAATAGGCCAATAAATAATAGTATAAATAAGAGCAAACCTAAATCACACAGTTATAGGAAAAGTATTTTAAAAATATTGTTCATACTTGATTTTAAAGCTTAGAAACCTGAATTTTAAATTGGTTTTCCAAGTTTCTGGTTAACATACTTGCTGTGAGGTATTTATTTGAACCTGTCCTCAGAAAGAGCATCTTATAGCGAACACTATGGCTCCCTCCCTCCTTTACCCGTCTGCGCATCCTCTTGATTTATGCTGAAATGTATCTCTATTGTGTCAAAGGAGATGATATTATGCATGAACTAGATTCTAACTATAACTCTTCCCCCAATCCCTGATGATGTGGTTTGCATTTTGTTTTATTTTTATGAAGATCATTTTTTCCACCTCTCCTCAACTCCCTTCAGTTTCCCTCAGTAGCAACATCTAGTTTAGGGGTCAGTGCCTCTGCCACCCTGCAGAGGCTGAATTGCAAAGGTTAATGGTATTGTCTGTCGGCAGAAGAACAAACCGCCATGCCTCAGCGCTTAGGGAAGAAAGTGAGCACATTAATGCTAATCAGTTAGCACACTTTAGCATAATTTAGCCATCCTCCTTTGTGATTTATGATTTTTTTTTGTCAGTTTGAAGGGGTTACGGGCCACGATTCTCTAAATATAGGGGCCACTCTTTTTGTAATTTCAGGGTTTATTATTTTTGCATTATATTAGTACCGTAAACACACAGCAGGCAGGAAAAAGATGGACATTTCCTTTAACACTTCTTTTTTTTTTTTTTTACTTGTCTAAAAAGAGACAATTTATTTCACTATATTTCAGCTTTAGTAAATCATACCTCAGGTGTTATCCCTGACAGAGTATTTAAGAGTTTATCTTTTTATTTGGAGAAAACTGTTTCTTGTGCAGAGCATACAATGCTGTTAGACATTTATATCTTCTCTTAATTTATAAAGTTTCAGTTTTTTGAGGACATAAAAAAAACAAAAAAAAAAACACGTATTATCTACATTTCATCCATTCAGGAGCTGCATCGCTAGATACGTCTGTTTAATTACTTTAATTGTTATGTAATTACAAACGTATTCATACATCTTGAACTTACTGAGATTTTTTCACCGGTGTTTAGTTCATTTAAAAAAAAAATTGAACACAAGAGTTTGCATAATAAATGCAAACACAAAGCTGATGCTTTCATTGTGAGCTAACAGCTTTAAGTCAGCGAGCGAGACACAGAAGGCTGAGTGGACGTGGCGTTCACTGCTGTTTCCTGCACCAACTAGTGGTCTGGTATCTAAAACTGTCTTCTAGCCTAAATATAAGTTCTAAATTAGTTAGTTTAGTTATTAGTTATTGTTTTCAACTTACCTTAAAAACACGTTAATAGGACATTTCTCAGCAAAAAATCAGTCTTAAAAATGTAACATCACAGCTGGATGTCGTTCAAATTCTGACCTCTACAATATGATTCTTCAGTTTGTGTGGGATACTAATCTACAGGCAGCTTGGCTGTAAAAACTCTCTAAAAGGCTAAATAAACTCAAGAATGACTATTTTTTTCCCTATTAATTAATTGTATTTGATCATCTGTGGACCTGAACGGACAAACCCAGTATAGTGCATGAAACTGAATGAGAGGCAATGTCCCTCAATGATCTAATAGGACACCCAGGAGGCTAAGGTGAATTAAGGGCCTGGTTGAATTAGCACATCTTTAAATTGTGGTCGTCTACCTTTGTCTGATTTTAATCTAGGTGTAATCTGCCTGCTGTAGGTTCTCAGAAGTGTTTTAGATTTTGAAGAAACTGCATCATGAAGACCCAGATACACCAGATAGGTCAGGAATAAAGTTAGAAAAAAGTGTTAAGACGGGTAAAGTTAGAAAGAGGTGTCCTAAGCTTTAAATATACCACACAGAACACCAAAATAATCAAAATATGATGCAGAACTACCAAAACATTTCCTTCTACCACTCTGATTCCCATGGGAATATATACTGCACCCTAAATACACCATTTTCGAAACTTGGTGGTGGCACTATTCTGCTATCGGGATGATTATCTTCAAAAGTCATCGGTAACTAGGTCAGATTTGAAGTTGGAAGATGGATGGAGCTTATGTCCAGACCTTAACTGCAGTAAATAAAATGATAATGCTTAATTATTAAAATTATGAATGATATCCAGATATACTCTCCCTGTTGTCAAGCTGAGCCTGAACTATGATGGAAAGAAAAATGTTAACTGTAGAAAAAGATACTATGTCACACTTATCAGCATTTATGTAATAGTAACTGTTAAAGCCATGAATAATTTCCCATCTGCTTCAGTTATGCACTACATGGAGTAGATCTGTAAATTAAAATCTATATAGATAATCCAGTCTTTGTAGTTTTATTTAGGAAGTAAACTTGAGCTCTGAGCTTATCCCTTTCTAACACCCAGCCCCAGAGGAAACCATGTGCTTGTTATCACTGTAAGGCCATCTACCTACTGCACTCCGTGCTCTCGGTGCCTGGTTGTCATGCAGGTGGATGATGTAAAATAAGGGTGGGACAGAGCTTCCAGACAGAAGATGGTGCCAGATAAGAAGACAGGCACTTTCAAGGTGGTAGGAAAGCCTCCCCCCAAAGTCAACAATTAGTTTATAAGAAGGGCTTTATGTGTATGGAAACCTTTATTGGTGGGAACATGCGCTGCACATTGCTTTCTGTCCTCATGCCAGAGAGACAAATGAATTAATTTTATCATGAGAATTTAAATGTGTGCAATAATTCAAATGTTTTAATAACTGATCAACCAAGCTTTCTCTAAGCATTTTATAGGAACATGGAAAACATGCAATAAATGTAGGAAGTGTTTTGCTGATGACTGATCTGCATGCTGCTGTAGGGCTAGATCACTAAATCACAGCCTTTTTAGCTTTGCTTGTGTGTTTTTAAAAATCTAATCGATTTTCATTTAGATATATTTAAAAAATAACATATATGAAGTAAGAAATCCAAATATTCTTTTTTTAAAGAAGTTTTTTTCTGTAGCAATGATGAGTCCTGATTATCTTCAGGTGAAAGTCTTTCATCTATGAAAACAAGAGGCTGGAGGACAATACAGGGATATAATGTGAGACATATCAGCATAGTTCATCTGAAAAGATATCTTTAGTTCTTCACTTAACTATGTTTTAGGTTCTATTTATCTAAAATAATGACATTTAACTTATCGCTCCTTTATCTGCTCTAATTTCCGAAGATGAGCATCATAAACCAGCAGGTGAAGATCCTGTCTGATCTCTAATTCTGCAGCCAATGAACATAGACCTAATTCAACAAGAATAAAACATCCTAATTATGTAATATATTAAATATTTTATACAGGAATGCATTACATATTATTAACCTCCGTATCAGATGGTGTTTATCTTTTTTTGCAAAGCTGTTTTGCTCCAATAACTGGTCGTATATTAGTAGTATTTGTTTGGGATTGTGATAATGGTAGAGATACAGCGTAGGACAGTAGGTTTTTTCATTAAAACAACCTGCTCAATTAATCCTGTTAATCTAAGGATGTTTTGTGTGGGATTGAACATAAATGACTTGTTATTACATCAGCACCAATATAGCATATAGGTCCTGGAGGAAGTTTCATCCATGTGGATCTGCATCAGACACTGGGTTGGATCCAGAAAAATACAAAAGATTTTTGTGGTCAGGTTTTGTTAAGAGTTTTGTTGGGCGTCCTGAGAGCGATAAGCTTGGTGCAGTTTGAAGACTCCATTCCAATCTCTGTTGTATTTTTCACAGCCCAATACGAGAGCAGAGTGTCGTTTAAATAACAGTTTATAAAGCTGTCGGAGAACTGATGAGGTGGACAATACGGGTGACATATTACAGACTGACAGAAATCAAATTCCATAAAAATGAAATTGAAAACCCGGAGTGAGACGGCCTTGCTGCTGAGTAGACAGCTTGTTTTAAAGTTTCTGAGCGACTGGAGAAATCCAGCATATGTTGCACATCATTCCTAGAATTAATCATCACCTGTGTTGTTTTCTTTCTGATGTCCTTACATTTCTGGGATGTGCAGTAATATTATTCCTGGGATAAATGACTTGGTATGCATGTAGATGTCCTGTAGGAATAAAACTGGATTTAATTTTTTTTCTTTCATTTAATAATTGTTGTAATACATGTTATCTGTGTTTGAGCTGTGGCAGTTCCTGAAAGGAATGCAGCTTTCTGCTGCAACTTTTTACATAAAAACGTTTGTTCAACTTTTTTTTGGTGCTATCTGTGTTTTGTAACATTTTAGTTGCGTTTTTCTTCTTCTGACCAACAGAACCTTTTGGTAAGCAACAGCATAATCTTTGTGTGGGGACGGACAGACAGAGAGAACAAAATGTTGTCCTTTATAACAGAAAGGAATTTCTTCCTGATCAAAATTGTTCATGTAGCCACAGACATCTTCAAAATGAAAGTTATCAGATTTTCTTAATATGTTGATATGTTTAAATCTTGTTTTTTTTGTTTTGTTTCTATTTTGTGTTTTTTAATAGATAAATAGTAAGCTTTTTTAAGTTAACTTGTCCCTTATTTTCTTTAGAAGTACCTCATTACAAAACATAAACTATACATTTTCTAAATACCACAGTATATTAAAGTAAAACTGTCATTTAAAACCAATACTAAAATAATAGCTAAACATTTTCAGTTTTGTGTGTTCTAACATGGCTGCACTGCATTTAAAAAGTTTATTTGCTCCTTTTATTTGTTCTTTAGTGTCAAAATGCTTAAAAATCAGACTTCTATTAGCTTGTGTTGCTAACACTGATTGCAGTTACTTTGAATCTGACTATATTAGATGTGATAAAAACAGAAACAGTAGAAAACTGCACTTGTTCTTGTTTCATTTTCTTTATTTTTCTAAATTATTCTTCAATGTTCTTGTGTGTTAGCCAGCTGGAAGTAAAGATTATTAAGCTTGAGGTACCTTTAGCTATTCTGGGCTCATCTTCTCTTCATTAAGGTCACTTTGTATTTTATTCTTTTTATTTATTATGTAAAAAGTTTGTTTCAAACATTCCTGTTCAGGAAAACTCTTGTCTCCGCTGGTCGTACACCAAAGTTTAAGATTCATTATTTTGTACATTTTGAGTATCTTTGCCTCGCTAGCCTTAGCTAGTCCTGATTTACTTTAAAGGGCTATAATAAAATAGTAGTTTTCTATCACCTTTATTTTCCTGAATAAGGAGCCATGATTATTTCCTATAAAGTATGTTTTTTCACCTTCAAATGGAAAATATTTTCCTTTTTTATGCTTTTTGATGAACTAAAAAAAACTGACACTTTTGGTGATGTTATAGTACAACAGTACTATAATAGTATTGCTTTGAAAAGCACTGCACTTGGAAGAAAAACTTAGCAAGTTTCCAAATATAGAGCAAAATAAACAGAGCATATCTAATTATATCTATGTAAAACTCTTAGAACATAAACGAAGCAATAGTTTCCCTAATTCTACATTGAATTACTTTTTTTTTTGTGTAAAGCAGATGCCTCATGGGGACGGCCACCTCCCTGGCCACAGTATGTCCCCTCAGTACCGGATGCATTCCTACTACCCTGGAGCCCCCTACCTGACCCAGGGTCTGGGCTCCACCACCTGTGTGCCTCCCTTTGTCAGCGTGGAGGACAACAACAGCTGCTCTGGGACCATGGCAGCCTGTGAGTAACACTCCGACACACACTCTTATAAGGCCCCATAAACTTTTACCCAGAATTTATCAACAGAACATCCAAGGGAGGATTGCATTCGGTTCACGAGTGCCATCAAATTTATTTTTCACTTATACTAAACCTAAGTGCAAATCCACTACTTTCTATGTAGGCAGGATCTCATCAAAGAATCTCAAAGACTGAGCTTTTAATATGCTAAATGGTGTCTTAAAGCTTGAAAAACAAAAGAAATGTAAAAAAAAAAAAAAAAAAAACGATCTGTGTGGGTGATTTAATTAAATAATTGGGAATTAGAAATTATAGTAAACTATAACCAGTGCAGGCCTGTTTCAGAAATCCCAAACAATGCTGCTTTATTTCTTTTCATCGTGTTTACAGATGAAGTAGATTTGATCTCTTATTTCTGCAGCAGTAGGTTTCTGGCACTTTCCTTTACGAAGCCCGTCAGAGCACGGCTGCCTGCCTGGAGTTTATGCCTTCATTTTTTTATTACCTTAGAATGTGGGTGAATCAGATTAGGTGCTTTGCTTAACATGTCCAGTAAAGGGTGTGTTTAAAAAAAAAAGAAATATCTAAAGAATGCAGATAAGTACGTAATAAGAGTACGATCCGTGATGAGGGGGAACTAAGTGGCAGCAAAAAGGGAATTTGATATTAAAGATTTGTTTGTTTGTGTGTTTAAGAAAAGGAGGTTTGGTGAAATAAATGTATTTAGTAAATGTGTTTAACTAGTGCTTTAAGTGGAAGATTATCATTAACAGGTTACTGAGAAATCTACATACGCTGTTCTCTTTATTCTCTTATCCTCTGGTCACAAACTCTCTAGCCAAACATAACCTGCATGGATAACCTGCATGGATAAACCCCAAATCTTCCTTCTTGAAGCCTCTATCTGTTAAATGTAATATCACATGGTAATGCAATGTGTGCTCCCTGCACTCAGACATTCCGGAGCTGCACATAATAACTCCCCCAACAAACATTATCCTTTTGAAAGTTTGGTGGGGATTTTTTTTTTCTCCAATTGTTGCTTCACATCTGTACCTATTCAAGAAGTGGCATGTTTTAAACATGTAAACATGGATTGTCCAATTCTCTATAAAAATCTATCATAACTTTTTTTTTTGTAATACTACAGACTTTGCATTTCTTTGTTTTTTCATCTTTAGGATGATTTTTCAAAGTAAGGAAACAAGTAGAACAGAAGAATGGTCTTCATCCGACTCTAATTCAACAATATAAGGAACTAAAAATGTGTCCTCTAGGGGATGTGAAATTGATTTAAACTCATTTCAAGAGTTTAAAGACACTATTTTGTTATTTAAACTGTTTATTAGTAAGTAGTTTTACCCCATTTCCCTGCATACCTACAGTATGTTTTCTCCAACAAACTCTGCTTTGCTTTTATGCCAAAAAGTTTTCTGCTCAGTTTTTTTTACTGTTCTTAACTTGAATAGTATGTTTCTGTTTTCATCTATTTAGATAAAAGGCGAGTCTTGAACTTAATTTAAAGAAAAAAAAGCCTTTTTAGAAGATTTTTCGATCTAAAGCTGTCTAGGAAACTTATCTTGTTCCCTGCTGGTTGTCATGCAGGCTAAAGGCTGGACGGGTTCACTGGAAGCTGAAAAAAAATTGGCACCCCGTCTTTTTTTTATATGATAGCTTCAGAGGTCTCCCTCTGAATAGAGAATATTTAGCCTGATTTAAATTCCTCAAAAGTCATCATCATCTTCATCTATACTTTAAAATAGCTACAACTGAAAAAAAGTGCTGTCATAGCTACAAAAAAAAATAATAAAACACAATAAAGAAATAAAATACAGCATAAAAATATAAATTAAGGCAATAATATGAATTTGTTTAAGCGAAATAAAACAAGGTCACAACAGCTAAATCCTGCCAGTGTTAAAACCCAGCGAATAAAATTAAGTCTTGAGTCGTGTTTTAAAATTTGGCTCCCTAATGTCCATTATTACTGGTTCCTCTAGTTCCCAGTTATGTCACTGTAGGTGATTTTGCTTAGTGAATTTCTAAAGTTTTTCACACCCATCTGTTTTATGCTACAAATCAAAATCTAGTTTAGTTGTTTAACTGGTGTTTATAGACAGATTCTTTATTGTTTCTCACATGAAAGGGACAGAGAAAGAGCGTTAGAGGTCTTTTTTCTTGTTCTTTTTATTCTCACTGAAAGGAAGTGATGACAACACCAGCATCCCAAAGCTTGAGACCCCCACATCTTTCCTCGTAGAGATGTTTGTTTATCACCTTCAGCTGTCCCTCTGCTGTGAGGGTCCCACGTCAGCCCCCCATCGTGAATCGCCATGCCCCATTACCAGAATAAAACAACCTCAGCGGGTGGTCCCACTTATAGTTAATGCAGAGCAGAAATTATTTTAATTTCATTTAACAAGAGTCAGTGTTTGCTGTTGAGGAGTCATGGATTACCTTCCTTTTAGAGTTCTACCATGCAGCAGCCATCATCCCTGTAGAGCTGGTGCTGACATGAGCAGCTTCCTCCTAGTTTATGAACATAGGTTGCAGGATTCTTTCCATCTTTTGGGTGGGTCTCGGTTTCATGGTTGTCTGTTTTGGCACCTCTCTATTGATTTTCATTCCTTTTTACAAAATGAAACAGTAAAAACCACAACAGTTAGAAATGAATGAAAAGGTTCACAGGTGTGTCACTCATTGAGATTCTCTATTAGAGCTGCAATTAAGTTAAGAGTGTTATATTTCATTCGGCTCCTCAACTTCTTGTAATTTTGTTTGCTTTCATCTTAATTTATTGAATCTTGATGAAACTGAAGCTTCTTCATCATCACTGTTTGATCCCGAATGTTCATCCATCTGTCATTTATTCATCTCCAGACGTTACAGCTTCTCTGTGCTCAGCTAGAAACTATTTACTTTGGTGCTTTAACAATGCCTTTAGTTTGGATTTTTCCTACACAACTCTAAACAGATTGGTTCCAAACTGTATTTTTGTTCACCTAAATTATTATTTTGCTGTTTATTAAAAAAAAATACATGTCTGAATATTATAAACTTCAATGTTCTGTGTGCAAATAAAATTGGCATCTGTTAAAACTGACTTTTTACTATCAGCAGAACTAACAAATTTTGTAAAATAGCTATAAATTATTATTGTATAAAGTAACCTTTATGTGTTAGCTAGGATTAAATGGGGGATAATCCAGTGGGAAAAATAATCCAACTACAAGCTGGATTATATGAGGGTAATTGAATTGATTGGGTATTTCCTTCCTTCCTTCCTTCCTTCCTTCCTTCCTTCCTTCCTTCCTTCCTTCCTTCCTTCCTTCCTTCCTTCCTTC
>NW_015151082.1:204049-210605 GCF_000732505.1 Cyprinodon variegatus | reverse complement strand
AACAGCCCCCTGGCAGATTTATCTCCCTCCCAGGATGAGGCTAATCATTTGGCCAAACACAGAGATCCAAATAACCTTCAACAGTGCCACGCTGTCCTTTCCCCTCCTCTCCTCACCCCCTCCTCCTTCCTACTCCTCGTCCTCCCCCCCCTTGCAGGCCTCGCTGTCTCCGCAAAATTGCCTTCTGGAGTTAGTGAGCGGGAACAGTTAAGATTTACAAACAATGATGAAGCTTGTCATGCGTCTTTCTCCATCCGTCACGGCGGTCCGGGCGGAGCTGTGGGTAGAGCCATCCCGGTGTTCTTCATAAAAGCCAGCTCGCTGTGAAATACGCCCCCGGCCGGCCTGTTTACTGCCCCGCGCTCGTCAGCAGCCCCGCCACTGTAAATCTTCGGCCTGGAGGTGACAATGCAGTCCATCAAACTCCCCGCCTCCCCACCCTCTCAACATCTCATCTCACATCGCCCCCCCCTCCCTACACACACCCACTCAGTACAAATATACACATACACAGAGACATCCACAGTGTTTCTCCACAAACAGCCGGTGCGCTTCCTCAGGATCCTACCAGGGAGGCTCAGATGAGCTGCCCAACAAGAGTTATGATGGCTTCACTCTTATAGGGGACTTTTTTTTGTCCTTGTCCCGACAGCAGAATTTAAAAGTTTGTAAGATCTCATCACAGCAACTTTTCCTTTCTTACTTTTTAAAAACTACACTACAGTCAGACCTCTTGATTGAGCGCTGCTGTTCAGACTATACGTTTGTCTCTGTTGTTATATTGGTGTCAGCACACTGCGTACTGTAATTTAAATGCAAATCAGATTGTTGAGGTATTGCAGATTTTCACCCTGCTAATCAATAGACCTGTGTGAGCCCATTAAGTTAGAAATCCATTACTATCTTTCTAGATGATATTCTATTGATTTTTCTCACTTCAATCTATATTCTACTGTACACCAAAGTGAGTTACTGCGTATAAAGTCTGTCGTTTCAGGTTGTCAGCCTCCCCTGAAGAATAAGTATGGGGGAAAAAAAACAAAAACGACCACAACTGAAAAACTGCCATCAGTAGGTTTCTTTGTTTCGCGTTTAAAATGGGTTTTACCTCAGATCAGATTACTTTTCATCCATTCACTCTCTCACAATCATTTAGTACCACAAACCTCCGCCTTCATTTCTGAGATGTCGCAATGGCCTCACTCTTTCAGATTTATTAAAACCAATCTAATATGTAGCTGACAGCAAAGGGGTGACCTTTTTTTTTTTTAAAGTAAGCGCTGTTTCTTATCATGTTGCCAGAGTTCATTTCCTTCATTGCTGAATGAATCAAAACATCACAAACTTAAAGTACATGTACACTATTGATTTATTACCAGAGGAGAAACTAAAATGACTACTACAGAAAAAGTTTTATAATAACTTTTTTAAAGGACTGCATGACTATGAGGCAGCAGGTTTTCTTCACCTTCACAATTAAGAGGCATAATAAAAGCTGATCCCAAAAACCAAAATCTATGATCTTTAAAAAACAGGGTGAAGGAAGGAGACACCAGAAAGCAATTAGAAAAGTTGAGGATGAACATTTTCATAATATCTAATGCTGGAAGAAAAGGCTCTGTCCCTATAGGTCCACTAATATACAGTATTTTATGAATGTTAGATCTGTAGAGTGGCGTGGACACAGATGTGGTCAATAAGACATGTCAGTCCCATTCCAGATAGCGCCCGATATGCTAACCTTAAAAAAACAAATATACCACCAGTATGTTAAAACAATTAAAGCCAATTTATTCTTAATCCTCTCTGTTAAATGATGAAATTAGATAGATTTGTTTAACTCAAAAAGGACAGAATGATTTTTGACTTGAACTTGTCTTTATAGAATAAATATAAAAGCTAGCAGTGAGTATGAATATAATTCTAGGTGCCTTTTGAGTAGTAAATTGATGCTCATACTCGTCCTGTATAAATAATGACGTCTTTAAGCAGAAGGGTATTTTAATTATGAAGTGCTCTTAGTTTCATACTGTTTTACGTAAATTTATATAATAAAACTTAGTGAACACATCACATTTACTCTGTTGCTAGCTGTTTAAAAAATGACTTAAGCTTATTAACAGAATACTGCTTCACAACAACAGTAAATAATTTCCTTTCTATATCAGTCTGAACGCCGATCAATTTGTAGTAAAAACTTTAGTTAAGTCCATTCTATGAGTGAGCAAGCTTTAACTAAAAGCCCTTGGAGGCCTTGTAGCTCCCATTTAAGGGCTCCCCTGGTCCTTGATTACAGAATAAACCTCCTGTGAGACCTGTCAAATCCTCCTCCCTTGCTTATTGTGCTGCTAAGTGCCCTGATAGCCTCTGGGGCTGTGGATCGGCTAAATACCAGTATAATTGTCTGCTTAGGGCACAAGCACTATAGTAATGTGCTGTACAACACCACTATTAACACATGCCTGGGGCTGTGGAGACATTAAATGGCCAGGGCTGTGTAGTTTATGTCCTCTTATCCTCACTGTCTATTTCTCTTGCTGACCCTCTCTCACACACAGATATACACACACTGTCCTGCTGGCTTGAAATGAAATCAAATGAAACGTGGTGCTGTCGACTGCTGTTGAATCTTCACCTCCTTCTCCCTTAGTTGTCTCATTATTTGATAAGAATGTGCGACCAGTGACTGATATAAGCCATATTTTGTTTTTTTCATAAGACGGGACTAGGGTCCCTTAAACTTGGATCTCATGAAATAAAAAATAAAACTGAGACATCAGCAAAAAAATTTACGTAATTGCCCCTCTTTATCTTTAGTTTTATTAATGAGCTTTTATGTAATAAGAGTTTAACCGCATGTTGTAGTTTGTTTTGCAATTTAATTAAAATTTGCTTGAACTTATCTAACCATTCTTTGACAGACTATAATATAATTTCAGTTATACTTGACATTAGGGCTGTAACTAACAGTTATTTTGCAAATCGATTAATCTTTCGATTATTTTTTACAATCAATTTATTAATAATCAGATAGCCAAAGGTTACTTTAAAAAGATTTTTTACGAAATTAAACCAGGTGAAACTAAAACTTTTTCACTTGAGGATTTCTGGATAGAGCATATTGACAGGCAAAAACATTTTATTTTAAATGCAAAAAGACGTGGTTTATTGTCTCTATACTTCAGTTAATGATTAATCGATTAGTTGACGATTATTTCAATAATCTATTATTCCCAATTAATCTGATTAATTGCTTCAGCCCTACTTGACACAAGGTGATATAATTGATAAAAAAAGGTAGAATAATGTTTTTGAATATGTTTTTTCGAAGAGTAATGAATATTTAAATGAAAGGAAATCTTCTATCAGCATTTTACCTTAAAATTGTGGGATGATATCATCTCCCATTAGCAGATCCTTCGTTGTTCCTGGGAGTTGTAATGATGTTATTACAGAATTTTTTTTTCATTTTTTGAGCTTTTCTGGGTTAAAGTTAAACACATAAACTATATTAAGTTTAAAAACATATGGAAAGTAATTGTTTTGTTTTGGAAAACAAAAAAAACAAAAAACAGCTTTAGATATTTTTCATGAGTTATAGACTTAAAGACATTTAACAGTGATTTCTTTTGTTTAAAAAAAAACAAAATTCTATGTTCATGCCTGCTAACTTTTAAGCATAGGTGAAACAAATTTTACATCTATTTCTCAGGAGATTTTGTTTTCTCAGTATTTTCTTATAAAGCAGAGTTAGTAACGTTTTACCAAAGGGCGCTCATACACTCTGAGCAGCTGTCCAGTGTCTATTGATGAATGATGTTTCCGTGGCAGCTCTCTAAAACAGTTGAAGGACTTAGATAAACATGTTTGGCAGTTTTAGCACCAGCGAGAAGTGTCCTCCTTTTCCATAGCAATATATTTCACTCTCCCTGTGTCCTTTACTTTGGCATTTTTCTTACGCTGTCGACTCACAATTAATCTCTTGTTTAAAATGCAATGATAGAAAAGTCACGCAAATATTGATTGTCCGCCTCAGCTCGTTATTGCATATCCATAACTCTTCGATGGATCACGTCAGAAAGCCCCACGATAGACTGACATGCCATTTTGCGAGCTGATGGGGCACAGTAGCCGAAATGGAGATTTAGCTGGGAGACGAAGGCAGTGTCAGGCTCCTCTCACGGTCATCCTCTGTAGGAACAGATTGGTTAACAATACAGGAGCAAAGGGTCCTCTCTGCTTAATTAGCCTTTGACCTTAACGCTTAATGCCTTCTGTCAAATTGTTTTGGCTCTCCACTAACATCAGCTCTATAGCAAACCAATAATGAGCCTTTAAGTGTTTCTTTAAACATCTTAATTGCTTCAAAAGGCTCCATTCCTTTGAGCAATTGTCTCAATGGCTTTCAGTTTCCGAGATGAGAGGGAAAAATTTATGAAAGATTTAACAACGGCCAGTAAAATGAATAGTCCATGATAATGGTAATGTAAACGCTTTTATTGACTCTGTTTAGTTCACTGATTACAATGTTTGATGTGGCTTAAAATTAGAGGTAGCTCATGCATTAGCTGACAGAGTTCTGATAAGTAAGTTGATGACAAAAAAATCAAAGCAAATATTTCACACCATCTATTTACCATTAAAAATTGTGGTACCAGAAAGTTCTTGAGTTCGATTCCAAACATTGACACCAGGGCACCTAAATTACCGCAAAAAGAATCATGTTTGTGATGACTATTTATTTAAACACCTTAGTTACCCCTGGACATGTGTTTTCCTTATTTTGGATTAAGTTCACCTCACAGCGAGTTCACCTCGCCTGGAGTTGCCATTGGTGTCTGAGTTGAGCTGGTTGCCGTTCGCTTCGGAAAATCCACAAAATCCACCTTTAATATAATGCTTTAATTAGTGTTGTGCCGATGCCATTTTTGGCCCCGATACTGGATACCTGACCATCTGTTTGAAAATTATATGTGTGTGTATATATGAAGAACTGCATATTACTTGGATGTAAAATAATTTCCATCATGGCTTTGTCAAGCTGCTGCCTACCTTTGTGAAGCAGGAAAAAGACTAATACAAAGTGAATCCAGTAGAACTTTTTATGCCTACCTAGAATGGGTGACAATAGTTGAATAAACTTTTGGCTCTCAAAATGGTATTGGTGCCCTATTTGGTGGTATTCGCCAATACCGATGCCACCATTTTAGTGCTGGATCGGTGCCCCGTCCGATACGGGTATCGGTGCAACACTAGCTTTGATTGTTTGCCACGTCAGACGCATTAACATGGAGGCGCTTGACATCACGTCTGCAGAAACAGCACAGTAACTTCTGACCTGAAGTAACTTCAGGCTAGACTACATTAGACAAAACATTAGTCAGAGGTTTTGAGACTAGTAAGAAAACACGGGACAAAAAAAAGTTACTTTTAACTCCTTAACAACTGCTGATTAAAAAGAACATCTCACTTTAGTGAAAAAAGGGAAAATTGGGACATTCAGGGGACTGACGAGAAAAAAGTTGAACTTTTGCAGAAGTCGTTTAGGCCGTTTTATCTGGTGTGAAGCTAACGCAGCATTTCAGAAATCATGATGTTATTGTGTTCAGCCCAGTAACCAGCATTGAAAAACACCGAGGTCATGTCCTCGGTATTTTCCCTTTTGCAAAATTTCCTTTATTATTATTATTACTTTTTTTTTTTATTCAGAGAAATGTCGAACTATATGATGAAAATTGTTCTAACTTTGATTGGTGTAAAGATCAGCATGCATTCTCATTTGTTTAAAAAAATGAAATAAAATCCACAATCACCTTAAAAAATCACGTTATTTTAAAACTGAGCAGAAATTGCATCCGACATCGCATTCTATCATATTACGCAGCTCCTTTGCAAAAGTCAGCCGCGGACGCTCTGAACACCAAGAGATAGAATAGGCTA
Source organism: Cyprinodon variegatus (assembly GCF_000732505.1). Classification (NCBI taxonomy): domain Eukaryota; kingdom Metazoa; phylum Chordata; class Actinopteri; order Cyprinodontiformes; family Cyprinodontidae; genus Cyprinodon; species Cyprinodon variegatus. The sequence continues at coordinate 204,665 of NW_015151082.1, read as the reverse complement.
GCTACTAGTTTTTAGTGGTGGAATCTGGAAGTGTAGGCAAGATGAAGAAATCTTCACTGAAACAAACTAAACTCAGATTTGGAAAGCCAACCGATCAGGGGAAAAGAAAGAGAGAAGGAGGTCAGTTCATTTCGCTAGTAAATATATCATTCAAAGCATGGCTAGTAGGGGTGGAACGGTTCACAAAATCCACGGTTCGGTTCGATTCACGGTTTCGTGGTCACGGTTTTCAGTTCAGTTCGATTCGGTATATGTTGATTGTTACACTGAAATCCCATAAAAAATTTATGAAATTAATGAAAAATCCCCCAAAAAATAATGGATTATAATTATTTTAAATGATCCGCGGAAACCCTGGATCATTTCCGTATGTTTTACTGCTTTTAATTTAATGATCTTGCGCATGCTCTCTACCATCTCTAAGGGACTCGGAGGGGAGCGGGAGCCTCAGTGGAGGCTGTAGGCTTTGCTTTGAGCAGCCGTTCTGGAGCGCAGCGGGGCGGAGCGGGGGTTGCTGACAGAGTATGAGGGATTTCGGGGTTAGCATGACATGTTGGTCATATTGCTGTTAGCATAAACAAACGTGTTGCACAATGCTTGCACAATGCTTGCACAA
>NW_015151082.1:198691-203874 GCF_000732505.1 Cyprinodon variegatus | reverse complement strand
CACAACAACTGTTTTTTTTCCCCTGCTACACCCGGCTAAGCTGCTTCGCTTCTTCTTCTTGTTTACTACTGGTGGTTGGCTTTGGTCGCAGTACCGCCACCTTCTGCTCTGGAGTGTAAACGCTTCGCCTATGAGAAAAAGGAGCAGCGCATGAACCGAACGAAACACACGCGAATCGAACCGAGACAGTCGAACCGAACGGTTTGGACGGTTTTCATAAATCGTCCCATCCCTAATGGCTAGGAATAGGATGCTCATTGTCCTCAGCAAGCATTTCAAGCAACTTTCACTAGGATTTCATTTTACAGTTGAAGCCTACTTAAAACTATTGATGCACACGGGGCAAAATAATAGAATGAAATAGTACTTGATTTTTCTTGAGGTAGCCTAGTTGTGTTGCTGAAGTTGCATTATGAAGAATACGGAATTTTTCTTTGGCTATTTCAAAACTATTGATAAACACGGGGAAAAATAATGTAGCCTAGGCCTAATTAAACAACCCATGTATAACATTGTTTTTGAGGTCAGTTAGTTGTGTTCCTCATGGTGCATTATGAAGAATAAAGATTTCTGCTTCGGCTATTTCAAAATGGAGCAAAATAATATAATCAAACAGCCCATGTACAGCTAACAACATTGTTCTTGAGGTTATGTCTTGCTCATGGTGCATTATGAAGAATAAAGATTTCTGCTAAAGCCATTTCAAAACTATTGATGCACACTCACTCACTCACTCACTCACTCACTCACTCACTCACTCACTCACTCACTCACTCACTCACTCACTCTAATTTTGTGAGTTTTGGAATTGTTATACAAAACATGTTCCTATTCACCTCCTTGATGGGCTTGTGATTTTACTCTCTTTATTCACGTTTCCAAAATATATTTTAAAAAGTCACCGTATTAGGATGCTTTTTGTCAAGTAAGATTTATCACAATATTTGACCTTGATATTTCAAAAATCCTGGTTATGGCCCTGATTGTGATGGTCTGAGGCTGCTTGATGACCCTCTACCAGAATCTGTAATCCATGAATTCTGCTCTCCTGAAGCAGAATCAGTTCATAGCCTTAACCAGAAGCACACATTATAGAAAAGATTACTTCTTTTATGTTTGCGTTTACAAAACATAAATAATTGTTTTAATCCTAACAGACCCCAAACACTGGAAAAATTCAGCTTTTTTAATCGACAATGATTAAAGGGGGCTTATTATGAGGAAATTGAGAGGCAGGTGCCTATAAAGCTCTTTCAGGTTAAAATTCATCCTATATAAAATCCTGATTCTTTTTCTAGCACTTTGAATACTTTTGCTATTTAAACTTGGCTCCATGGTCACAGAGGAATGGCTGAAGGCACCAATTTGTCTTTATACTGCTAAACTTGAAGTCATGTGAAAAAGTCAGGTTTGATTAGTGATTTTAAACCGCAGGGTGAAGGTCTGCGCTGTGAACATCAGTGTGTGCCTAAAGTCTGCTCGCCTGTCTGCTCCTCAGCGGAGTTTTCTGGGCCATTAAGTCCTGCTGCCGGTCCAATCGGATGATCAGCAGCCAGACACCCGTGACGTTCCCAAAGAAGAGAGCCTCCATCTTTACAAGGGTGGTCCGCACTTGGACACACATGGGCCCGACTGTCAAACGGTCCAGGGCCTTCTTTTTTTTTTTTTTAGACACAGCTCGTATCATTTTAATGGTTGCCATTTAATCCCGGGGCAACCTTGTCATGTGACAGGCAACTCTTCATTCCTTCTATGAATTTTTTTCCCCTCTCCATAACCGCCCCCCTAAATGCTGCTGGCCCTGAACACCTCTGACACATCCAGACAGGTAATCCTTGATGCTGGAAAAAAGAGGGGAATGATTCCTTTTACTTTTCATTATTTAGTATCATTTTTCTCTCATCCACAGGGGCTCTTTGGCTCATAACACTCACCTACAGTCAGACATCTGCTGCAGGCATCTTGCAACTAAAACTTAACCTAGATTATGTTCACTCTAATGCACATAGATGGTTTTAAAGCTCAAATTTCATTATAAAAAAGGCTACTTGAAAAGACTCAAACCGTGCATCAATTAATGTTTACCAAACTAAAATATTGTGCATAGGCAGATTTTTGTATGTGTGCTTTTTGTGTGTGAGTGTTTACTTAAGGGTTATCTCCTTAGATCAGTACAGGTGATGAGAGTGGCGTATGGAAGCCACAGGGAGAGCTTATCCTCACTGGATCAGACTGAATTACCATCTCCTCTCACATCTGGGCTTTTGTTCCCCCTCCTTTTTTTTTGGCAGTGCCAGAAATGATTGCACCTTCATTGAAACCCTCCCTCTTTTTTCTCTGCAAGACAAGTGGGAGGTTAAAAAAGCTTCCTTTTGTTAGTCACACAAAGACAGTTTAATAGTTTAGAAATCTTATATATATTGTGCTTAGTGACTGAGAAAAGGGCAAAAGTTCATTTAAGAAACAAAACTTTCTCAGGTTCAGTTTACCTCGATACAAATAGTCTTCTGAATTCTTTTGTGAGATTTAGAACTCATTACATTTGGGTTTTATTTAAAGTGTACACATCTTAACTCTGATTAAAACTGATTAAAACTAAAATAAATAAGAAATGTCATGTTGGCAGACATTATTTGTCTCATATAACAACACATATTTACAATAGACTCAATGTATTATAGAAAATGACTTTTAATCATCTGTGGTTAGAAAGAAAAATGTCCCCGGTGGGGAAAAAGGGGTGGTATGATTAGTATCATGCAGCTTTACAGCATCTTTGTACCTGAAAAAGTTAGGTATAGCCCTGACAAAGTTGAGTTACATTTATACATGCAGCTACAATGACTAACGACGGGCTGACAATGATAGCCACTAGTACATTTATAAAACAACAGGTCTTTAACTGCTAATTAAGAACAAGGATTTCTGCTGTTTCAGTGGTCTGACACTAATTACACAGCAGATCAGAGGATAGCCAAACGATGCGAAGAACATGTGTCGTGATTTAACATCCCGCTAAAACTAACACGTCCGCTTCGTTTCAACCTTTAATTACGTCGTAGATTTCCTGCTGATGAACAGAGGCAGAATTAACAGCAAGCATGCTAATTCACAGCCGCCCTCCTCGCCACTCTGCTGTTATTGCTGTACAAATAGACCGCTGAGGAATGAAAGCTACACAAACATTAGTATTAACGATCGAGCTGTCAGTTCTGAACTGGTGACAAACTGCAGACGAGCAAAAATTGGAGTCCAAAACCAATCAGGAAGTTAATGAGGAGAAAAATTACTCCTCTTCTCCTTCCCACTCCTGTGAGGGGAGGTGGAGAGACTCTTGAACAGCTTCTACATTTGAATGAATTTAATCTGTATCTTCTGGCAGGTATTCTTAAAGAATAAAGCTAAAAGATTAGATTTAATATTCAGTGACACAGGGAAGCTAAGAAACATTAAGTTCTAAACATTTTTCTTTGTTGCAAGGTTCTCTTTCATCTGCTGTCTCTGCAATGACAACATCCATCTATACACTTTTCCGTCACGCTCATGTCAGCTGGGTTGCGAGGGGCACTGGCACCTATCTCCAGCTGTCTACGGGCGAGAGGCGGGGTACACCCTGGACAGGTCGGCAGTTTATCTCAGGGCAACACATAGAAAAACAGGACAAACAACCATGCACACAAACTCTCACCTAAGGGGAATTTAGAAAATCCAATTAACCTAACAGTCATGTTTTTGGACTGTGGGAAGAAGCCGGAGTACCCGGAGAGAAACCTTCCATGCTCAGAACATGCAAACAGACCCCAGGCTGGGAACCTTCTGCTGCACCACTGCGCCGCTAAGCAGCCCATGTAATGACGACAATTATTTAAAAAAGAAACGGTTAACAGTACTACCAACAAAAATGTGACAAAAACTGTACAAACTAACAAACACTGTAACGCTGCCACTAACAACTAATTTTCTAAAACTAATCTTTCCACAAATTTTCGATTACTCGACTCAAGCTGGGCATACACTGTACAATTTCTCCCTTTTCAGGCCAATTTCGCCAGTCATAAAATAATTTTTTCGATCGGGCCGAGTTTCAGCCTCATCATGTGTCGTGCGTTGTGTAGTATACAGGGGGTAACGAGGGGCAATCAGCCTCTCACGACCACCTCCCGATTAGGAATCACAAGGTTGGGAGAAATTCAAGCATTGTACTGTACAGTGTAAGTACATAGTACATCATGAGCTGTGAACTTTTAAACTCTTCGGTTTCGTCGTACAATTTGAGCTGTAGCTGAGTACAACTATTTAAATTATCGTACGGTGTATGCCCTCCTTAATCTTAACAAATTTTTTAAAAGAATTGGACAGTTGACAGAGAAGCCACCGGATGGCGATGCCAAGTTAAAAAAGAAGTTACATTTGTACTGTATCTGAGTGTGCGTCTGCTCAATTGATAAACCCTCTGTCTGGTGCCATCTTAAAAAGTTTTACCTTTGGAAAGTAAAAATAAAAAAAAGCTAGAAGAATGGATTGTTATGTAGAAGGAAAAGAGAGCAAGTTCTGATCATTACTGCTTCACTAAAACATACTTTATAAACCATTGTGAAAACGTTTATAAGTACCAAAATTAATAAGTAGCGTTAAGGTCGTTGGGAAATCATATTTAAATGTCAAATCATTCTGGCTTAAACATGTATATAAATGTACTTTGATAGAGTACATTTATTTACAGATATAAAGTTCTCTCTAAATGAGAACATCAAAATGGGAAGAGGATGGTTTAATCTAAAAAAAAATCAAAGGCATCATACAGGTTTGCAAGATTGAAGTAGATTGAAGTAACCAACATAAAAATTTAAATTACATGTCAGGTCATAAAAAGTTGATATCTCGTTATTTATCCCTATTAAGTCCTGTTTGCATTTAGTGTAGTCTGCACACAGGACAGTACTGAGTCTCTGATGTTCACCAACAAGGATTTGTTCAGTAGTTCAAGTCTTAATGAATCTGGAAATCGGTTTAATCCTTTTTTGAAAACCTTTTTGCTCTCAAATTGTCTCAGTGGCTATGAATACATCGGCAAAAATATTTGAAATAAAGGGCTGATTTGAATAGAAGTAGGGGTGGGTATTGGCAAAGAAGTCACGATTCGATTCGAATCACGATTCACATGCCACGATGCGATTCTATCG
>NW_015151082.1:151797-198209 GCF_000732505.1 Cyprinodon variegatus | reverse complement strand
AATTTTCATAGTGTCCTCCATGTTTTATTTCATATGACTCGTCGCAGTATTCCACGGCCGGAAATGCTTGTGACAAAAGGCAGCGGGCGTCAACTCATCCGCAGCGACATCTGCTGGACTGGAAGTTGTATTCCACTTGGTTTGGCTGATGTGCGCCAACCATTAATGTACTTTATTAGTTAATTTTTTTTTTTTTTAATAATCGATTCTTGCCTTCAAGAAAAATTAGAATTAAATTTCATTTAAGTTTCTTACTGAGTTATTTAAGTTATGTTAAATTAATACACAACTGATTCAGAATAATCCATAGAATTGAGTTAAATGTAGTCGGAAAGAAAGAATATGTTACATTAACTATACACATTTAAGTTAGCAGAGTTTTTACTCTAATTGTTTAGTTTAACGAATTACTTTTAACAATCAAGAGTTTTTACTCTAATTATTTAGTTTAATGAATTACTTTTAACAATCAGGTTTACAGTAGATGTGGTCGAGGTGGAGCAGCACTGGGCAGCTCGTTGATTTTCTCCCCCTTTCATCCTGGAAAATGGGAACAGCTGCATCTGTTATGGTTTGGGACTCTTGAGTTTTTAGTTGTCAGTTATCAGTTGTTCTGTTTTGTTGATCTTTGGTTTATTTTCCATTATATTCAAGCAGCCTTTAGTTACTCTCTGTAGCCCCCTTGTGCTTGTTTCCTTTCCCCTTGGCTTGCTTACCTGCTCCTTATTGAGCTCATTAGTCCATCCTTTGTTCTGTTCCCCTTATATACTCCACCTCTGCAGTCACTTAGTGCTGGTTCCTTGTTGTTGTTTGTTGCTTCCTCATCTCTGACTCCCCACGTAAAGTTTCCCTTGATCTTTTCTGGTAAATTCTTTATTTGCATTTTTGGATTTTGCCTCAGTTACTCATTAAACCTCCTGATATCTGCATTTGGGTCCTTAAAAACCTCCACCCCGTTGTGACAGCATCAGCATGAGTTGCTGATTCTTCAGCTTAATTATGGAAAGCAGTAATGCCTGCAGTAATGACAGTCCATTTTGGGCTCTCAGATCAGTCAAAACTAATGTACCTCCATGATTGTTGTTTTTTTTTATTTTTTATTCTGCAGTGGCAGAAATATAAACCTTCTTTGGATTTAGGGAAATTTAGAGTTCTTCTTTGGTATTAAAGTGTTGTGACTGAACGCACATCATGATGGAGTGTTTGATTTTGAACCCAAAGAAGCCATGTGTTCAGTTTTCACATTTTAGTTTTTATATGTATTCTATAGGGGATCCTTAGGGACTACAGATAAAAAAAAAATCGACCTTTAAGCCATTAAAGAACATTATGGCCTGTTCTATGATGTTCATTTTTAAAACAGTGAATAAATGCCACACAGCCATCCTTGAATTTATACTTTTAAATGGCTGAAATTATTGCAATAATCACAAATACTAAGGCTGTAATAAATACAAATGGTTAAATGAAACTTATGTGGAAGCTATATAAATAAATTCTGACTGAAAATCTAAGAAAAAAATGTTTCATCCCTGCAGCCTTTCCTCCCACCAATTACGAGTGTGAGACCAGCAGCCAGACGGCCAACATCAACGTTGACACCAGCAACTAAAAGACGAAGGTGGTCAGCTTTCATCTTCTGGAGCAACCGTTTTAACAGTTCACTTCTTTTTACTGATCTTTTGTTGTTCCTGCTTCAGTTCAGGCATCATTTCTGTTCATGTTTATACAAGTAGTTTTAGTTGCTTTTAGTCCTATGGCTGCATCTTTCTGTTTTTTGTATTGAATTTTACTGAATATAAACAAGACAAAATAAAGATACTCAGAGAACAGTACCTTAGAAAGTTTACACAGCCCCTCTTGCACTTACAAAATTAGACTCAAACATAAGGTGGAATGTATGTTTAAAACAATTAAAAACATTTTTATTACATTGTAGATAAACCCTGAAATAACTTGTTCTTCCTCTGTTAGTGAGTACCATATTGCATCCTAAACCCAGAATCTGAATGATAAAGTCCTTTGATTTTCCTGTTTAATCTTCGTTTCTGAAATTCTGTTTTTTACTAATACATTTATAATTACATGTAGTAATGATGCTGTGATGCAAAGTAATCTAATTTTCTGATATCTTTATAATTTCCTTTGATCATTTTAACATTAATAAAAACAGCAGTGTGACAAACTGCAACCACTGTCTTTGTTTGTTTTTTTGTTTTTTTTTTTGTTGGAAAGTGTTTGCCTGCGGGTTAAAGTTTATTGCAGATTGTTTGCTGGGAGATAAAAAAAAAAAAATGCAGAGGGAAGCAGGTTAGACATAAATCACATTTCCCTTCCCTCCCTAGACGTGTGATGAGCACCAGCTTCTTATTTATGGTGTCGTTTATTCCCCTGGATTTGCATGTGTATTGTATACTTAACCCTTCACAGCAGACGTGCTTTCTGCACACGCGGGTTATTGTTTACAATTTTTTACCCACTTTGGGACGACCTTGTTGGGTGAGGAGAAGCATCCTTCAGCAACACGGCATTTATGGGGAAACATTTCAGGATTTTAGTCTCTGAAAGCTGAATTCTTCAGAAAATCATTTTTTTTAGGGAGAAACAAATCAATGAACAATATTGGCAACTTCATTAATAATATAGAGGCATAAAATGTACACTCTAAAACAATCTTTTACTTTGGAAGTTAATTAATGTTGAAACTTTAAAAAAAAATAATTAAAGAAATCAGTTCCTACCGCAGCATTTAGTGATCTATATAATTTAAAATGGTTGAAGTATACGAGAGGAGCCTACTGCTCACATTCTCTGTTTATTACATATCTGGATTTTGATGGTGTCGATCTGATAGCGTGAATATGGTGGATTTTATTTATCCAGCACTTTCTTTTTTGGGAGTTGTTTTGGTTAGTTTTAGCTTTACAGCTGAAATTCACCAATTTTCTGCCATTTTAATGACTTTATGAGGCCATATACTCTCACCAGGTATCTTTGGAAGAGAAGTGTGCCCACAGTACCAAAGATCCTCCCTTCTACATAACAAAGACCATGATGTGCCTAACCTGGATGTGTTTATATGTGAAAACCGTATTTGTTTTCTTTATACAACCTGTTAAAACAGGATGTTAGTTTCCATTTCTGTGAAGGACAATGTTTTATTTACATTCCCCACAGACATGGTGGATAAAAATAAAGTAATTTCCTTGCCACAGTAGGTATTTAGAACTCAACAAAATGTGCAACACATTCTAGATAGATGAACAGAAAATGTTGGGGAACTGTTGCTAGAGTCAAAGAAATTAGCAGCACTAGTTACTGCTTAGCAATCAGATACTTATACTCAAATGTGGGTCCTCTGGTATTTAAACCATTGGGCAGCCATCATGTTGAACGCATGTACAGTAATTCATTTAATTCTTCATCTTAATGCTATAAAATGTACACTGAATGCGGTATCCGCAGAAAGAGAGGTGGACTTACATAGTAAATCTATGCAAATCACGCAGGCAAGAGCGGTGCAACAGCCAGCAGTGAATCCCTCACAGTTATGGTAGAGTCGTGCTCTGCCCTCACCGCGTGCTACATGAAAGAAATGAGGTGTTGTCAAACATCGGCACCACGTGGAGAGCGAATTGCTTAAAAGATCGTAACTTTTCTGGGAAAATCGCATTGCAGGTAACCAATCAGGGACTGGTTGTGATGCAGACTAAAGAAGTACAACCGAGGCAAAGCTTTTTTTACTCAAAATTATATGCAGAGGAAATAATGTTGAAAAAGGAGGAAATAAGGAATGGTCTGAAGAGAATTTTAGGTGGCTTTAAAAAATCCATTTTATTTTAGCCTTGACTGTTGGTTGTCCTCCCTTATGGCGCGGTAACACGATTTAGCCAGCATATTTTGATGTAGAAAAATTGGGCAAAAACGCTGGGACATGTTGACATACTGCAAGTACGTCAAGAAATTTTGCTCCATTTTGACACATGCCAGTGTATGCTCATATGTGGGAAATAAGTTACAGGTAAATTATGTGATCGTTGATACACGTTAAGTAGTGTAGCTTATCCAACCTGTATCTCCCCCATCATACGGAGCGTGAAGGAGAGTGTGATGGATCCTACCTGCGTTCACGCCCACGGCCACAACCGACCACCTTCCTAGTAGACATACAGACATGATACTGAATCTGCTGCGACTGCAAGCAGACTCAGTAGATTTGTTGTTTTTTCTTTTGCAGCCGATAAACAGCAGCTAGTTTAATGCTATGGCTGCAAAATTTAGTGAAATCTTCTTGTGTTCTTTGTGCAGTTCGGGTGGCTCCGGGCACATTGCTGCCCCCTCAGGACACTGGCTTGTGACATTTTTATGTCAAAAAAAATACATAGAAAGTTCAACGTATGCCAGCGTTTTAGAAGATTCCGGGACGTCTGCATACGCTGGCTAAATCGTCAAGGTGTGACAGCGCCATGACCTCCAGCTCACACACAGCTGCTGTCCTCTGCCACCACTAAATCTGACCATCATCCATACGCAGCTCTTGACGAACCCAAGGGATCTACTTTTTCAGAGAGTCAGGCTTTTCCAAAAATTGGTGGTTTCCCAAGGCCAATTCAAGAGTGTTTCATATTTAAGCAGTGTTCTGTAATGTTACTTTTCAGCTGTAACAAAAGTTAAAGTGAGACCTTTACAGGAAATGCTGTGGAGTTGCCAGTGGTACCGGTAGGTCCAAAATGAAGGATCTGGAAGGCTGGTGAACTACTGAATATTGTGAAACAATCATTTCACCCATTAAATAAGGCAAACATGCCCACATTATATTCAGTGCCAGCACAGTACGGCCATATTATATTATGTTATGCAAAACCTTTATATTCGGGAACGAGCAGATTGAAATTAGAAATGGTTATATCCTAAAAACCAAAGCAGCACAAAAAACAGTTTTACCTGCACACATCTGTACTAAAGTAGCACTGAAAAAAGTAGACCACATTGGATGGCCTGAAAATAATCTTTAAGAAAGTAACACGCATGATCGTTTATTTATGTATTCCTATAAATTTTTTTGAAATTACCTACACTAACCATTCAGTGTTTTCATTGTTGGAGTGTCAGCTTCACGCAGCTTAAGCTCCTATTTTATGTCACGTTCCACAGGGAAAGAACAGAGCACCCAAAATGCACAGCGGCGACCTCCCCATGGGGTTCGCAGAAATCATTGCGGACACCGCGTTCAGTCTGAATACACCTTTACACTCAGATTTTTAAAGAAAGCATGCTCTGTTTTCATGTAAACAACAGTAGAAACAAAACTAAATTATTCTATTTTCTTAAAAAAAAAAAACATTATGTAAACAGGCCCTTGGTCTCATCTGATGAAATCAGTTGGTTCCAGATAAAGTCCAGAAGAGTTTAGCAAACCATAGGTTTACATTTCTGATTGCAGGACAGAGAATGCTATTTTTATGTAGAATGGACAGATGGCATGCAGGTAGTGTTTTAGTGAGGTCATCATTTCTAGGAGGGCCTGGAAAAAGCGGAAAGGTTAACCCACTGCTAAATACATGGCTTTTTGTAAAGCACAAGGCTGCGGGAGACAAGAGTAAACAGAAAAAGTATAAAATGTTTTATCATTGTAAGGATGCTGCTGTGACATCACCCTGAAGCCAATCAAAGATACGCTTTTATTTGACATTCTCAGCAGGACTTGGCTTGTTTGGAACCAAAGCTAAAGAGGTACCAAAAGGAGCTGGTACCAAGTCCTATAGTTCCTTAATGGAAAACCCCCAAAAATTACGTCTATCTGTGCAAAATAGGCACATTGAAACAGAATTAAGGTATTTAATTAAAATACTCCTGAAACTCTTTAATTGTGTAAATGTTGAAGAACAAATTTTCAAAAATGGTTCAGTTGTATTGCTTTTAAAAAACTAATGTGACTGGATCTCTGTTTTTCCAATCCAAATTTATTGGGATTCATTTCCAAAGCGTTTACTGGTGCTTCCCTTAGAATAAGGCAGCCACAAACGCTTTTGATGTTTATGTCGCTACAAGTTTTAGTAGAATAAAAGTGCTGTAAAGTGATGGAGTGTAAATGTGAAGTCGTCCTGGGAACAATATAAAACAGACAAAGAAAATTACTTGTATTTTCTTTTCCAGCTCAGTGTTGGAGCATTCATTGGATTCTGCCCCATCTGCTGTAATCAATAACCTGACCGTCTTGTTTTTTTATGAAACGCACTTACTCTTAATTTCATCCACCAGTGGTTTTAGAGAGAAGAATGTGGAGTTACCTATAAGGCTTTGACATTATAAATCACCTCTTGAGATTGCACGGCAGTATCGATTGATCCTGATATATCACTGAAATTTACTGTCACTTCTGTTTTCAATTAAAGATACAATCAGTCAGATAATGACTTAATTGGATTTTACAGAAGATTGAGTTTTATCGCCGCGTGGTTTACGAGTTTAGTTAAGGAAGGCCATTTTATCACGGCTGCCACTGACTTGTCCTTCTGTAGCTGCCGGCCCGTGTACAGCGGCGGGAAGAAAGTGTCACAGGGTCGCTTTTCCTTGAGCTGCCTGGGCCTCCATGAATCACGCCCTCCCATAATAGATAAAATCTCCTCAGATCCGGCAGTGACAGTGCTGGGTGGAGTGATGGCGGCTCGTAACAGACAGGAAGTCTGTAAAGCTCAGAGGTGAAGGAGGAAATGTTTAAGGAGCTTCGGATGGATCAGTGAGGAGTAAACCGCTGTTTGTAATCTCACTAAATTTAGAAAATAGAAAGTTTAATGTATGCAGAGAACTTTCCATTAGAGGACAGTCAGGTGTAAAATCTTCTTGGATTGTTTTTTTTTTTTTTTTTTTGCAATAAATGATGTCAATATATCCATTAGTGTTAATTATGTCAAGCTTTGGCAGATCTTTCACTCCTTTTTAATAAAATAACATAATTTTCTAATAAGAAAAATGTTTTTTGTTTTGAAGATTCTTCTCACTGCTTTTCTGAAAGTTAAGTAGAAATACCGAGAGGTAGTTTTAAAGGTGTTGCCTGCAAGTTGCAGGAAATGTTTGAACACAGTTAGGCTTCAGTACTTCTTCGAGTTTTTTTTAGGACCACCAACGTGGTTCCTAAAGGTTCTGTTTTAAGGTATGACACTCATGATTTTAAAGACACTCACCAGAATATGCTGTCAATATGCACAGACTCTAGATCTGGATCATTTTATCAGGATGAGGTACTGTTTGGAAGGGAAAAAGTAAAGAAACCCTGCTTCGGTTTTTTTGTGTTTCCTCTTACCAGTTTTATATATTTTTTTAAGTTTTATCAACCTAAGTTAATCAATTTTACATGGCTATGATTTATGGTTAACAATCAGATTTTATTAAATCAAGTAAAATTCAAATCTAAAAGCTAACAAGAACTGATTTTAGGTGGATCTTCTTGTTTACAGAGCTGCATTTTATCACCTGATAAGGTGGATAATTATTTCTATTATCTGGACACTATGTCCAGAATATTTAGTTATGGAGATAGAAGAGATTGTTTCAGGAAGGATTAAAGATTATGTACATCTATGGGTGTTTAAAATGTACCAAAGAAAGGTAACTCGGTTATTAAAAAGGACTCAACTTGCCCTTAGCTTCTTGTAAAGTAAAACAAAGTTAGCGTATACAGTTGTGCTTCAAAGATTAAACACCCCCATTAAAGAAAATGACAAATTCACACCTGTAATTTAAATAACACAAAACTGAAAAAGTAATAAATACAAATTTACTAAATGATAATTTAGTAAAATAAAATACTGATTTTTAGTTATCATGTAAAGAAAAAAAAAAGTCTATATAACAAACTGTCCCGGAAAAATGAAAGTGCCTTGCTCATGAACAGTGAACCAACATACCTGTCAACAGGTGCTGAACCTTTCCTGAACGCTACAGAAAACACCTGATTTCAGTGATTATTGCCTCAAAGTGTCGCTCACTTCCGGGTGGATCATCTGAATAAGTGGTCCTCCTAATTGTCAATCATTCTGGTGACATGTTACATAAGGCTGTCCTATCTGCCCGTCCCATTAGATATCTTTTTCAGCGCATGCTCACTCTCAGGCGTATATCTCTGGTGAGCTACACTCAGTGACATTGAAGCTTACCTTTCTCACGAGGTTTTTTGAAAAAAGCAGAGGGTCGTAAGAGAAAAAATGTCTACGAAGTGTGTGAGAAGTAAGGAAAAGCCTCAGAAGAGGCAGATTTATCCTGGAATGCTTTGTGCGGTGAGCGCTCTGTGCAAAGCATCATGGGCTTTGCTGTCACAGCAGCCCGCTGTTGCTACCCGCCAGCGGCGACTTATAACAAAGATGGCGTAGGCACCGCGCTTTGGAGGGGGAGTTATGTGACCAACAGGTAGCAAAAAGCACTGATCATCTGTCCGAACAGTCAGTTAACTGAGTTCACTATAAAGTTCATCATATAGTCCCCGCCCTATATAGTGATTTAGGGGTTAGGGCAGACATTCGGGCACAGTACGCTTGTATGAACTATGAGAACAGCAACTTTTAAACAGAGCGTGCACGAGGAGAAATGGGCTTGTGCACGCTCTCGCACGTGTTTAATAGGCGTTTTCTCTTGGGAGCGAGTACAGGGTTGTGCATGTGCTTTTCTTTTTAAGTGGGGAGGGCGGGTTTTTGAAAAAATATTGTGAAAATCCTCCACAATAGCTTTAAGTTGAGGAGCTATACTTTAAGGTATAAAAAAAATCAAAAACAATTTCAGGATTTTTATTTTTTATCATTTTTATTTATTATTACTTTTTTCAATTTCAATTTATTTTACTGGCAGCTGATTTTTTTCTGTCTTTAATGAAAGGGTATGTAAACTTCCAAGCACAACTATATAAGCATAACAAAGAATAACTTGAAAAAAGATAAATGTATGTACAAAAATTATTTTGTTTAAACTTTGATTTTATTGTATTTTCTTTTACTATTAATAAATAATGAAATTAATGTATTAACTAGTGGTGTTGATTGCTTTGAAAAATAAAACATCCAGAGAAATGTTTATAAAAAACAATGTTTTAATTGTTTTCATCAAGGGTTGATTTAGTTCCCTTCAGAATGAATCTTTTCTTCCTCTCTGCTGTATTAATATTAATAAAGAAAAGACAAGTAATTCTTTCTATTTAAACCATTAAATAAAAATATTAGTGTTCTTTTTTTCCGTTTCTCCACTGATAGAAACAGACATTTTCATTAAAATCTGCACAACTCCTGTTTTTAAAAAAACACTTAAATGATCTGATTTCTTCATTTAGTGCTTACAGCACTTTCTAAACAAACATGATTATTTAACCTTTTCCCATTTCTAAATGGGCTGTTTTATTAAAAGTGCCACACAATCTCTTCAAAGGGTCTTCTGAAGTTTAAAATTAATAATTCAAATATAGTTTATTTTGTACTTTTTTACCCTCAGAGTTCTCTTCTGAACAGAAAATGTTATCTTCTTGAACTTCAGAGTTTTTCATGATTTGCTGTAATTTAGGCACAAACCAAAGTTAAGTGGGAGGTCCCAGATGAGGATAAGTTTGCTCCAAACAGAAATAAATCCTAAACATTTTTAACAGAAATTGTATATTGATAACTGAACGGAAGTAAAAGAGTTACAGATTTTCCAGTGATGCTCTGTGTACGTTTATTTGTTTCCTCATAGCAGCCTGAGCTGTGATGGCTGACTGATTTCCCTCTAATTCAGATGTCAACCCAGTTCCTCTGAATGAGCCCTGCGTCCCGCCTTCCCCAGGGGAAGCTTAAATCAGCCCCTCTATGACAGGACTTCAGAGGGGCAGCAACGCCCCCAATCAGCACCTCATAATGAGCACGCTCAGCAGAGGTCAGCTCAGGGGGCCCTTCTGGAGGAGGTCCGGGATGAGGGGCCACCAGATAATTCAGCTACTGAGCTGACCTCCAGTCATTAAAAGAGAATAAAACAGTGAATTAGTATTCATACTGATGCCAAAACACTAATTAGAGAATTATTCTTGTAGCATAAAGATGAAGCAGAAGTCTGTAGATGGATCCTTTTAAACTATTTTGGTTGCAAAGGTCACAGCTAGAAGTTTTGACATTAAAATGATCATCAAACAAATGTGCTCAATAAAATTAATCTTTGTTTTATACATTTTGACGGGTCCAAAATGCATAATTATTTATTTTTGGTTATGATGCCAGCGTCAACAGAAATGATTCTAGAACAGGAATGGTTGGTAGAAGGCAGGAGAAACCGAGGTCGAGGACTGCCATTACGGTTATGATAGAGCAGAGAAATATCTTCTTCATTGTGTTTGATTTCTCTGGTTCGAGCTGCAGAAAAAAAGGAAAATGTGGGTGAACATCAGCTTTGGAGCAAACGGGCCCAGAAGCCACATGGAGGCAACAGCTCTCCTTCTGGGCAGGTTGGTTAAACCTTACAGTTGAAGGTTAGAACGAGAGCATGCGCGCCACCTACTGGCTGGGAGGGGATTTGTAGCGATCTCCTTTAAGTTAAATATGTCAGGTAAATACATGCATTTCATTTCAAACCAAGAAAGCAGCTAAAAAAAAAATAAAAAAGTTGAAATTCCTTTGAGGAAATTATATTTTTTTATCTATGTTATAGTTTTAGGGTTAGGGTTCAATTTCTAAGTAATGTATTTAATAAAGTGCATTTAAGTGGCAGGAGCAAATATTATTTTATTCAGTAACTCAAACATTGACATATATTGATATTTTCTTTTGTCCTTTAAATCTCCATCAGCCAGCTACCCTTGATTGCACCTCTGCTGTCTAATAACCAAACATAGGCCAATAAGTCAGCGTTTGTCTTCTTCTATTTTAAGCATCCAAATAAAGATAAAGTTATCTGACTGTTCCTGTTTGTAAAAGTCTGGTTCTCCAGATACTTGGATCCTTCCCTGTTAGATCTCAGTACTGAAATCTTAGATGGAGATGGAAATATCAGACAGCAAAAAGGTCCATTGCTTATCTGTTGAAGCATTTCTGTGTGGATTGGGCTTCATGTTCAGAATCATAACCCTGCTGAAACATCCTATGATAAACTTACAGTATATAGAATCAGTATAAGGAGAGAGACTTGACATGCTGTGTTGTGAAATAGTGAACACACACCACACTTATTTTGGAACTATCCTAAAATACTTCAGTTTTGCGAAGCTGCATCAAACTAAAAAACTATTAGGATGTGACATTCCTATGAGCAGGATAGGAATCTGATCAAGATGGCATTGATATTGCTAGTAAGGCAGCTATTAGAAGGAAATGGGGAAAGGAGGACCCCCACTGCCATGAACAGTAGATTGGAATAATCGAAAAATCTGCACAATGGAAAAATGTACCTATTGCATGAGACTACAGCAAACACAAGTGGAAGAAAAGTTGGAGAAATAGACATTATTCAAAATCAAAGACAGTGACGAAATATAAAAACTCTACAAACTGGAATAGAGAAAAGAAGCATTAGAAGAATAACTCCAAAACAAAAGGTTTCCTGTTCTATCTTATCGTATATACTGTACCGTAATATTGAATGTGAACTGCTCATCTGGGCTTTATCTGTGAACAAATAAGGAAAATGACAAAAAAAGAAAAAAAGGCTAAAGGAAAAAGAAAAAAAACAGTTTGCTGGCAGTTGCCTCCATACTGGGTTTTCTGACATTTCAGAGTTCATGATACGATGTGGAAAAGAGATCCTTATGATGTAAGACAACCTCCCGCCCCCTTGATTACATTTACTCAGGTTAAATGTGAGATTTAAAGATTACAGATGATGCTGCTGTAGTTACATATAAATTGATCTGATGTTATCAGCAGCAGAGGATGCAGGTTTTGAGGCTTTCTCTCCTCCATCATCCAGCACACCTGACTGTTCAAAGGAATCTTTCAATTTTTGTGTCCAAAAGTTCATCCAAGGGCTACCTATACTTATTGGTGCTGTTAGATCCAAATTGTACAAGTGAAGCAGTAGAACACTGTGCACATACCAATATATTTAGCAATAGCACCATGAGGTTATAGTCCAGGAATGAGGCTAATATCTATGGTGCTCCATCCTCTTCTTTAGGAATAAACATCACCAGAGAGTGCAGGACCTGCTGCATGCGAAAACTGACAAGGCGCCCCAGTTTGAACCCAATTTAGTGATATACTTCTTAATAGTAACTAATTTTGTAATATACTTCTTTCTATGAAAGACTTGTGCAAGTGTTGTTCATTTAAAACTGTTTTTTTTTTTTACGTGCAGTAAATTTCGTTTTAGATCATCAAACTAATTTTAATACCAGAGAAAGACATCCTGATCCACAGGCTTGTTTTTATTCAGCCACATTAAAGGTTTTAAGGAATATAAAGCCTGTAAACAAAACAATAGGGGGACATCCCTCAGTGCTGTAAATTATCTTAGTTAAAAGTTTACAGAAAGATGGAAAATGAAGAGCAGGGTTGAGGTTTTTTCTGCATGTCTTCATAACGTGCTTTAATATTAAAAGGGGGAACTGGTTCTTGTCTCCATGATGAATGAACATCACCATTATTATCAGTGGGTTTTTTTATACAAAACAAAGAAGGCGACTTTAGCTGCACATAATAAGTAGCAAAAATAAAAGACATCAGACATGATTTGGACTCCTACTCTGAGACTCAGGTCTTATTAACGGTTTTCATGTCATGTAGGGAGGAGTGAATGGAAGGCAGTAAATGAGCTAGCCAGTAACACTGCTGACTTATTATAGGATGTTAATAGCTCATAACAATCTGTGCATGTTGGCTTCAGAATAATGACCACATCCTCTATAGCACTTCTGGATAGATGCAAACTACATTTCGCTGCTTGGTACTTGTGACAGTGTAAGGACAATAAAATTGAATTCTATTCTATTTTATTCTATCTAAGAAAGCCTCTCAATATACAGATAATTTACTTCTGACACTGACTAGCTGTTGCTTATCCATCTCAACTGGAAATATTAAAATAAAAGCAAAATTCCTCTAGAGCACAAAAGTTTTAAATGTGGATTAAGATTTTTAACTTTTTACTTAAAATGCGTTTTGTTTAATTCATTCTGAACCATAAAGATAACAGGTTTTAAACTCTTTCTGTTATTTTTTTTTTTCAGAGCATAAAAGTCCATGCTGAGAAAATACTATTATAAATATATTTAAGTGTTATTAATCTACGTTTAGCAGATTGTGGATGGAAAATTAAGTATTCAGTGCATAAAATATAACTGTTAAAAGCTTAAAGGATGCATTATAAAATATCATGGTGATTTAAGCTGCAGGAAAAAAAAAACAACAGGTTTCTATTTCTAACAAACAGCAATAGAGGTGAACAGTATGTTATGGATTTATGAGAAAAGTTCTATTTTTTTCTAATCCAATGACTGTTCTGAGATATAGATTTGGTGGAATCTGGAAATGGCGGTAAAATTATTTATCTGAGCTTAAGAATAGTCATGGATAAATTGTCATTATTTGGTGAAATGGGAACAAACTGATTTCAGACAAAAGATTTAAAACCTGTAACATCAGATTGTAACTATGGTAACACATCAATCATATAGTGTAGTTTGATTATAAGCTATTTAAGTCTTTTAACCTTTCTGGACTTAAATCCTTTAATGATGTAGGTGTATTCTCTTTTTAATAGATAGCACAAATATTAGATCTAATGTGTGTTAAAATGTGAGCAATTATAGTTGCCTAAGGATTATTATGGCCAATCAGCTGCAACTCGGTTTGCTTACACCTTAGGCCTGCTTAATATATCAGTTTGTTTAAGCAAATAGACCAGTGTAGAAAAACAAGCTGCAGTAAAAACTGTTAATCAGACTTTAGGCCTTCATCTGTAGAAGTTAAGGGCGCTAATTGCACATAAGGAAAAATGCAACTGATATTGCTCACTTTTTTTTATTTATTTAAGTGCATATCAGTTATTAGATACATACATTTTAGTGTTATATGATTTATGAAAGTCTATTTGATTTAAGTAGGGAACTGTAATTGTTTATTGATCAACTCATCACTAAAGATATAGACAGGCCTTTTCTAAAGTGATGTTCTGCTGATTATAATATCTAAATGTACATTTTATTTGCTTTGAAAGCTGAACGGATTGAAAATGATGCTTTCCATTGGATCTGATCTAATTCCCATTGTGTTTTTTTTCAGGTGCAGCAGTGGATCAAAACTCCCTTACACTTTTTGAATAATTGCACAGAGCATAAAACATGAGGACAGTCTTCATGCATGCAGAACTCGCAGTGCATCAAATTAAGACAAAGGAAGCACATCAATGCAATGTAAACTTTTATTCCGGTTTGTTTTCCCAACATGAATAGTTTTATTAGGCCCGCAGCCTACTTTAACTCCCACAGATCTACTCGGCCGGCACAAACTGCAAAGCCACTCTAGTCACCTTGAAATTTCCTCTGCTATGTTCCAATTAAAAGCTTAATAGCCCTGGAGACGGGCTCCATGCGGTGAAGTTTACCGGGCTCTTATTCTATACCAGGAGCGCCGCTCGGATCCCATTATTTGCTTGAATAAACCTTTTTTTACGGCCAGAAATGGGCCCCGGCTTTGTCCGGTGTTATGTTTCAATGCCCTCTATTAGTCCGGCGGAGGGGACATATCAGCGTCCTCGACATAGTTCCCAAAGGGCCTTTTATACATGAGGAGAGCTAATCATCTAAGTTATGCACGATTGTGTAAAAAGGTGCGAATGGCGGCGCATGCGCACTCTCACTTTTCTTTGGATTCATTTTTTTGTATTCCAGCCTGCAGGCAACAGAGGAAGTACTACTTATATATAAAAGAGCTTCCATATATGTTTCCTAACATTTTTTTTCCCAGAATAATGCAGAACTCAGTAGAATTATTAATTATCCTTATTAATAGTTGTGGTATTTTTGTCAAAGGTCTGATTTCATCATAAATAAAATGTGAAATAGATTAAAAAATATATATATATATTAATGTAGAAAATGGCTCTGCAATGTGCAATGTTTGAGAGTAGTCTTCAGTTCCACCAATTGATTTGTTCATCGTAGCAAAATAAACAATGAGCAATCTAAAAATAATTTTGCTGTTGACATTTTCTCTTGGGTACCAATCAAAGGATAAAGTTAAGTTTTTTTTTTCACAATTTGCATGATTATCTGAATAAATAAATTATGTTCCGTTATGAAACGAGGAACAGCATCGTCTATAAATAAAGTTTAAAACAGAGCCTTAATCTCTCAATTCAGCTCTTATTTTAAGCACTTTTGTTCTGTTGTGTTTTAGTTATTAACATGTTACACAGTGGGTAAAAATTAAGACTGATGTGGAAAATAATGAAAACAAATTAAGAACAGTATGCTTTCAGTCATTTTTTCCATCAGGTCTTATAAACTGGAAAACATGAACATTTCCTAAATTAAGCATATTTACCCTCAATTTTTGTAGGTAAATGAAAAAGTTTGCCTATGGAATGAGTATTTTTACTATTAAAAGATAATAATTGGATAAAATGCACTTGAAATAAGACGATGCAATTGTGTTTTCTTATTTTAAGTGTAAAATGTCTTGTTCCATTGGCAAAATGTCTCTTTTACCTCCTCAATCCAAGAAAAAATGCACTTATTTTAAGAAAAATGACTTAGATTTCCCTTTTTTCCAGTGTAGTTGGGACTGAAATCCTTCAGTGTTTATGTTGGAGCCCTCAGACTAAACTCTTGGGGTCCTACTGTTAATATGTGGCAGAGTTTAAAGGCGTGGAAATCTCACAGGGAAGCTCCACTTTCTGCCTCACATGGATATTTTTTGCAGCGTGCAGCCGCTTTGACGTGACTGACAGCGTTTGGTTACTCGTCTCCATAAGAGCATGTCATGGTGATGCATATCTGCGCTGTCAGGCGCAGGAAAAGTGGATCCACCGCTACAAGCCAACACCTCTTGTCTTCATCCTGTCATGCGTGCAGGAGAGCAGCTCCTTCCATCTCTTTCACTCATCTCCACCATCCCGCCGCACATGTTTTTGCGCGTCCAGGAAAACTCGCTGCGTCGCACAGAATGAACGGTTACGGATCCCCGTATCTGTACATGGGGGCCCCGGTGTCCCAGCCGAGGGCCCCGCTGCAGAGGACACCCAAGTGCGCCCGGTGCCGAAACCACGGAGTCCTGTCGTGGCTCAAGGGACACAAGCGCTACTGTCGCTTCAAGGATTGCACCTGTGAGAAATGCATCCTTATCATCGAGAGGCAGCGCGTCATGGCGGCGCAGGTGGCGCTCCGGAGGCAGCAGGCGAACGAGAGCCTGGAGAGCCTCATCCCGGAGTCCCTCAGAGCGCTGCCGGGCATCGGCATGAGCGGAGCGGCCGAGGGGAACCAGGGGGCCCCGCCAAGGACGGAGGAGCTGGAGCTGAGGTGGAGCGGCTCAGAGCCTCTGCAGGCCGGGGAGCAAACACGCTCAGGTAGGAGAGGTAGGAGCACAGAAGGTGGACAAAGAGTTTACTTTATAATGTTGATGTTATACAAGAAAAACAACAACATAAAACACTATGATCACCTTTCCCTATTATAATAATAATAATAATAAAAAAAACTAATTAGATTTATTTCACTTCTAGACAATTTACAATTACAAACGTTTAATTTTACTTTTTTTTTCCTGACAGATTTTGAAAGTCTTTACATTTAAAAACAAGGGGAAAGCATGAGACTTTTCCTGGACCAATAATAAAATAAAATAAAAACCTGTTAAAATCTGTTTATATCACCAGAAAACATTTTACCAAGTGATGAAATATCAAACATGTGGAAGCGTTTTCGACTCTAATTAAAAAAAAAAAAGAAAATCCTGTTTTTTAAAATCGATTTTAACATTTATTTACTTCAAAATTATAGTTTTAAAAGCTTATACAATTTATTTAAAATGCAGCAATTGACAGAGGCCGTTAAGGAAATATATTCTTAATAATAAAAGCATGAGTTCAGATTGTGGGTAATATAAACATATAAATGAAAAAGCAACAGATCAAATCAGATCTAACCTCACTCTGTCATTTTCATTTTTTTTTAAAGGCAGATCGGGAGGAAACAGATGCAGTTAGTTCTGGCCTATCTCTGTATCTTCTGACAAATCTTTGCCTCTCTGAGGAAACCTGCTGTCAGACTTTTGACTCAGATCTGATGTTGCTTGGTAACATTTTATCTGATGGTGACCCTGGAGCTGTGATCAATCTGATTACTGTAATATTTGAAAATAACTCTGCTGTAGAGAGTTTATTCGTTCCCTCCTCTGGTATTTTCATTCTCTGTTTATTCAGACTTTTCACCACTTTTGTTCTCAGCTGATTCCTCTCAGAACCAGCTTCCCCCTAAATAAAACACTTATATAAAAAAATGCCTTTTTTTTTTTTTTTTTACATCTGAGAAAATAATTTATAGGATCATAAGCAGCTGAAATTAAATGCATTATAAATAAAAAATAGATTTTATTTTAAAATAAAAAAAAATCTATATATTCATATACAGATTTAATTGAACAAACTGGTGATTAAATAACATTGTGGGTAAAATCACCTGTTGCAAATGAATTAGTTCGTAATATTAAGATTTTTTTCCTTTCTCTGTTTTGGACATGCGCACTCATGTCATGGTCAACTGGATTTTTGCTGTTTTTATGAGTCTTGAATGGTTTTTTTTTTTTGACAGAAGCTGCAGATGAGGGTCCAGATGAGGCTTCAGGAGGGGAGAACACAGGCAGCTCCAGTGAGAAGGAGCAGGAACCGGTCAGCTCTCCTGAGGGCTCCAAACCAAACTCCTGCTACACCCCGGAGCCCGCAGAGATCGGCCCCCAGCAGGAGGAGAGCCGCTACAGCCTCCCTAAAGCCGGCAGTGCTGAGAAGGAGGTCAGAGCCGAGAGTCCTCAGAGACAGCCCTCCAGCTCCGGGGACCAGAGCCTGCTGATTGAGGGCCTCTCCGGCTCCATCAGCCTGCCGTTCAGCCTCAGGGCCAACAGGCCTCCGCTGGAGGTCCTCAAGAAGATCTTCCCCACGCACAAGCCCCCGGTGCTGGAGCTGATCCTGCGGGGCTGTGGGGGGGATCTGGTGGGAGCCATCGAGGTTCTGCTGTCCAGCAGGAGTCCGGACGGAAGCGCGCCCCCCCAGACAGAGCCTCACCCGGTTCCGGAGGGCCTGGTTCTGCCTTCAAACGGACACCTGTTCGAGCACACGCTGGGCTCCTACCACCCGGTGTCCTCCTCCGCTAAGTGGTCGGTCGGTTCCGCCTTCCGAGTCCCGGACTCCCTTCGGTTCGGTTCGGACTCCGCGTCGGGCGCGCTGGGCGTCCCCCTGCAGCATCCGTCCTTCCCGCAGCCCGCGCGCTACCCGCTCATGCTGCGCAGCTCGCTGACGCGCAGCCAGAGCGGCCCCTTCATGCACAACGACGTGACCCTGTGGAACACCGTGGCCCTGCAGCAGCAGTACCAGCTCCGCTCCGCCGCACAGTACGTCTCCCCCTTCGGCCCGGCGGCCCCCGCGGGCCCCGGGGCCTCGGTGTTCCGGAGCTCTCCGATCATCCCCTCCAGAGCCCCAGAGGAGCAGCGCATCAGCATCCAGGAGGAGAGCTGCGCGCTCGGACCCAAAGCGGGCCTCTACTCCCCGGAGGAGGAGTACGAAAAACGCTCTGACTCCGCAGACTCCAGCATCCTGAACTCATCCTCCTAAAACAGGAGCTGGATGCTGCACAACCAACATGGGAGATATTGTGTTGCTTAAACTGAGCAACCTGGACAAGATGTCAGCGACTTGGCCAAAAATGGATGAATGTACCAGACTGGGCTTTTTTTCTTTTTTCTGTGAGCATGTTTATCTAATGTAAGGATCAACTCTGCATGTCCAATATGCCAAATAAACCTGTTGCCCAAATGGATCAGCTTGGTTTCTCTAGCGCTGAATTACAGTCCCTGCATTTGTGTTGGGACTCCTTTGGTTGTGTTTATTGTTTCCTAAAGTATGCAGCTTTTATTCGTCTGAACTGCTGCAGTTTAAATCCAAAGATGAAATTACCCCTCATTAAGTTTGAATTCATTTTTTTTTTTTTAATCTAAGTAACATTTAGCTATTCATTGCACTGTTAAATCTGTGTGACAATTTATCCCACAAATGGGTTACAGCAAAATTGTCTGATAATGGATTAAATATATGAGAACATTCATATTAGCATTGGGATCTCTGTCTAATAAAATGTATTATTTTATAATTAGTATGGAAAGTCATCACGAATAGAACAAATAAAAATAACGTCTGTCCAGTAAAAGGGTGTAACTTCGCTAAACATTACATATATATTTTTTTTTAATTCCTGTCAGTTATAGACCTGAACATTTCTAATTCCTTTTTCTATTCATCATTTTTTATTTTATTTTGTTGAATACACATTATAGTTTCCATCATTCTTCTCCCTGGGGTCCTGAGGGGTGCTGGTGCCTATCTCCAGCTGTCTATGGGTGAGAGGCGGGGTACACCCAGGGCAGGTCGCCAGTCCATCGCAGGGCAACACAGAGACAAACAACCATTTACGCACACACTCACACCTAAGGAGAATTAAGAGAAGCCAATTAACCTAACATTCATGTTTTTGGACTGTGGGAAGAAGCCGGAGTACCCGGAGAGAAACCACGCATGCTCAGGGAGAACTTGCAAACTCCATGCAGAAAGACCCCGGGCCGGGAATTTAACCCAGAACCTTCTTACTGCAAGGCGGCAAAACTGATTCTAGGAGTTTTCACTGCAGCAAGTTATGATGCTCTGCATTCATGAAGCAGTTTATTACTTGGATTATTAATTGCAGGTAAATGAAGGCAGGTTCTGAGTCAGATTTTTAAACTTTATCTCCATAGGTCGATGTTAAGGAATGATGCAGACTTTCTTAAATAGTTGATTCCCAATTAAGTCTAAAATGGTCCAATTGCTGCAGTCAGATGGAAATTTATCTTACAGGTGATAATCTGTGTCCTGCTAGTTCCCTTCACGTCCTTAAAAAGGTCCGTTACCATTTTATCTGACAGTTGTCCATTTCTATAAATATTACATGTATGTCTTCAGTTTAATAAACCCTTTATCCATTTCCTCCCTCAGGGCTGTTCCTATGATGAAATAAATGGAACACCGACATTTGTTATATATGCATCCTTCTGAGTTTTTTTAATTGAAAAAAAAAAAAACAAACTTATTCAAGGACATTTGTTCTGAGTGTTAACAGTGTGTAGTTCAATCACTGGATTTATTTCCTCTGCAGAAACAGGTGTCGATTGTGATGCTTAATAATGATAAAACTATCATTTTGAGTCATAGATCTGTTTGTCCAGTTTACTTCCGATTTTTTATGTTTAATTTTTAACCTTAGTGTACATTTTGTAAATGTGCATTGGTAAATAATGTTTACCTGGAGTTTTTTTAAACTTGTCAATGCTGCCATCTAGTGGCTATATCGAAAACTCCAACTTGCTGCTGGTTAAGGCAGATGTTTTTCTTTAGATCTAAAACACACTTTCCTAAACACTGAAAATCTTTGGCTATTATGCTCTTCTAGTCGCTCCTACAGATGAACTTTATCTTTCATGTCTTTTTCTACACATATCAAAATTCATTTAAAGAAATAATACTTTCTAAAATGGGGGGACATATTCATATTTACTCAGTAGATATAAACAATCTTAATTATCTTAAATGATTTTGTGATTTTGGCTACCAAGTTAAAAAAAAAAAAAAAAAAACTACTGGATTTATGATGTTTGTCGTGACTCTCAGTTGGATCCAAATCAGTGATTCTTTTAGGAATTATTACCAGACAAAGATAAGCTGAGATAAAACCAAAAAGTACTTTTTTAAAAACAAGATTTCATTCATTGAGGTAAAATGTAAACACAGATACCTGGGACTGGTTAAAATATATATTTAAAATACCATTTAAATCAATGATCCATTTAAATTATCCAAGACAGATTAGTTTAATTTATTCAGACTTGATTACAGTCAGATACATCAAGAATTCACCTAATTACATCATGCCTGACTACATGAAGTAGTTTTAAAATATCTCAAAAGCAACATATAATGCCCCAATCTGAGGTAGTTCAAGAGCAGATGTGAAACAACTTCATGGACGGACATATCCACAGAGCTGTGTGCAGGTTGTGTGTGTTGCTTCATCTCTTTCATTACAGGCTGTGACCAGTAAGTCATTCAACAGCATCGCCAAGGCTGAACAGGAGGAGAGGAGCAGGTTTCCCTGAGGCTGATGCAGATCATTCCTACCCACTGATCAGGCCTCTTTTGCTTGTCATCTTTCCATGAAAATGTTAATGATTGCCATGTCTGAAAATAGATTTAATCATCATTTTAAATCTAACCTCTGTGTTTACTCAGGCTGTATAATTGGATTTTTGAATAGTTCTCCAGACAAAAAAAGTCTTAATTTAGAGACTGAAAGTCTTTAAGGGGGGGACAGATCAAAGTTAAAGATTGAAATCAGTACCTTGATCTATTAATTCTCATGCTTAGCAATATCTGATGACAGAAAGAAAGAAAGAAAGAAAGATAGAAAGAAAGAAAGAAAACAAAAAAGAAAGAAAGAAAAGCTTTTCTGATTTCAAACATGTCTCTTCTAATGGAATCAGTTATGATCATCGTGCTGTGACTGCCATCTAGTGGAGGAACTGTGGACTTCAAATTTCCCCTCTAATTTCTGTAGTACAAACACACAATTTAGTGCATTTGTGGTTGACATGATGTAGAACAAATGTAATACAATGACACATGCCTATTCTCAAGCATGTCTTTATTACTACTGTTAAAAAAGACCTATTATTTTCTAGAATAAAAAAACAACTTTAAGTCATGTTTGAATTGATGCAGCTTGGGCTGTGTTTTACTCACCTAATTCTCTTCATATATTCAGAAACTAGAAGGTATTAGCTCTCAAATAATGTATCACACATGTAATTTGGGCTTACAGTTCCTAAGTAATTTGCTTTTCCATTTTGGTATGCAAAATGGGCAAGGGGGATGTTTAGAGGTTAAAGGAAAAGTCCAGTCAGCAAGGAATGATCAATGAATCATTATCTATACCTAAAACTAATAAGTTAGCGGTGATTTGATGAATTTATTGCGATCACTGAGTCCAGGAACGGCCATTTTGGCCGAAATATGGTAACACCTCATTCCTGACATCTTCCAGCAGTGACGTCACGGTGGGGTAAGCCGAAGGCCACTCTCCTTGCTTTACAAGCAAAATCAATGGGAACTATTATACACATCCTCAATCAACAACAATTATTTTAGATTTCGAGAGGATTTCACCATTGAAATTTGTGAGAGCTATAGTTAAACTGACAATTCCCATGTGCATGGGGGAGTTGGATGTTGTAATAATTCGGGTAAAAGTGAAAAAAAAAATGTGTTATTTCACCTTTCTGATTCATCATCTTCCAAGGACAGGTTCATCATTGGATTGCAAACGCGAAGAGAGAGGATTTCCCATCGGTGAATTAGCCAACATTTCGAAGAAGAATGTTTTCAAGATGACTTGGATAATAGCGCATTGTGACAAACACCAGATGCAGCACTGGGACTTGATCAACAGCCGATACCGCACCGTGACGTCACAGACCGGTAGGTGGCAGTAGTGTTCTTTGACAAACATGGATGTCTCTGGTAAAGCACATTCAAATGAAAATTTCTCTTAATTAAAAACACTCATCACTTATTGAACAGTATTTAATAATTTTATATTTAAAGTACTTTAAGATGTTTTAATTCTGAATATGAGAGGACTTTTCCTTTAACCTTTTTACATATCCTCTATGTTGGGATTTCCAAGAGAGAAGAACCAATGAGAAGAGATTAACTGCACCAAAAAAAATGCATGTGGATAAACAACGATTCTATTTCAAAGGAAATCTTGGGTTCGATAAAAGAAAAACATTAAAGTTTTAAAAATGCTTAAAAGAATAACCTATTTTAAGAATACAGATGTTGGATTGGGAAACCACCTCAACAGATCCTGTGTGTGAGTTTTCTGACAGCTGTACGACACGTCCTCCTGTTTGTTGCACGTTGGCCAGGAGAGGTCGAGGTGTCAGAGCTCCTTTAGAGACGGAGACAAATGTTGTCCCGCCTGGTTTTTCATTCAACAGCATGTGTTGTCTGTCCATCAGAGGCTAATTAACATAACAGTGATCCTGCACCGCCTCTCTGTCTATCCACAGCTCCTGTTACAGTTTACAGCCTGCTCAGCAGGACACTTCCAACAAGATGCTGTTGTTTCAACCAGGACCCAAAATGACAACAAGCAGCATGTGAGAAAGGCTCTCTAATGATTAGGTCATCAGCTGGTCCCTCTCTTTTCAAAAACAGACTCCAAATACACAAAAACTGTTAAATTAGGTTTTCATTTGTTTAGACAAATGCTTATAGTTAAAAATCCAGAAGGAATGAAAGGAAACAGTAAAATAAGACGATGGTTTCATAGATGCAGATAAAGCCTTTATTCTAAACTGGCATAGGATGTACTTAAGCAGATATCAGATGGGCTTATAATTGCAGTTTAGGAGAATAATGAGATCAAGACAGGAGAGTTTGAGAGTAAAATACTTTGAACCAAAAGGAAATTCCCAGACTGGAATATCCCCAAAGAATTCCTCAAAGAATTTTTCTGCCAACTCCTTTTAAAGTTCTTACATGCCAGAAACCCCGGGAATCTGGAATCCATTCCAGAACCCCAGGAAACTACTCAATGGTTCCCTGTCTTCAGAAACTACCAAGGATTTTGTTCAAGGAACCCAGAAAACTTCACTTGTCTGGGATCAATTCAGATATTTCTACACCCTTTAGTTTTAGCTTTAATCTGTTCTTCTTTCTGTATATTTTTTTCAACAATGAATAGAATATGCCTTTACATTACATTAGAAAGTGCATATAAAAAGCAACCTTTGTACATTTCATGTAAACTATTCAATCAATCCGAACAAAATCCCAAACCCTCAGAAGTGTCTTGCTACTGTTGTATATCCTAAAACTCATCCATCTTCCTCATCTCAATGACTGAAATAAAAAAAACAGTTGAAAACTTCACAGAAGCCTTTGCACAAACATAGAATAATTTTAGCTCTGTAGACTAAAGAAATCTTATTCAAATTAAGTGAAAACAAGACAGAAAGTTTTATCATTTCATTTTATCAAAGTTTTATCCAACATGTCCCAAAGGGATAACATATTTTCTGTAAAAGGTTCCGGCACAAAAGCCTTCTGTGCTGAGGGAATATTATTTATAGTCTAAAGTAGGGCTGCAACCAATGATTATTTTGCAAACTGAATAATCTGTTTATTATTTTTTCGATTAATTATCCAATAGCAACAGGTTTCTTAAAGACGACTTTTTGTGAAATTAAACCAGGTGAAACTAAACTTTTCCACAAGAGGAGTTCTGGATAGAGCATATTGACGGATAAAAAAAGACATTTAGCTTAAATGCAAAATTTTTGCACATTGTTTTTATAACTTTGGTATAATTGCTACTCATGGTGGGTTGCTCCCTCAGCTACTGTTATGTTTTAGAGTCTCTACACTCCAGTTAAAGATAAATAAATTACTAAATTATTTGACGATTATTTCAATAATTGATTAATCACGATTAATCTGATTTATTGTTTCAGCCCTATTTAAAGCAGAATGTGAATTGGGGCACCTATAAGTTTTAAAACATTTGTTTTTATATATAAATGAAGTTAGGATAGAGGGTCCAGTTATCATCTGTTTATTGATTTGCAGATAGATTGTTCATGAAATGTGACTAAAGCACAGACACGGGCTGCAAACATGATTAAACATCAAATTACAACATTAAAGGAAAATTCCGGTTTTTAACACTTTTAGCCCATTTTCTGTAGTGTCCAGGATGAAATCGAATGATCGACACCAAAATTTTGACAATTGGTCCTGTCTCTGCTATTTGGCTCATTTAGAACCCCCCTGGCTGCTTCAGAATGGCTTCCATAGTGCATGTCCGATAATGTCCTTAAAACAACCTTAAACGTTCTTTTTTTAAAATATGCTACTCACCGGGTCGTCAGCGCTGTTCAATGACGTTCCAAAAAAAGTTTCGTAAAGAAAAAACGTTCCTGTAGTGTTTTATTTAGCATTTTGTAAATCCCATTGAGTTCTGTTGGAATAGTCAATATTCCCCCGCCACCGGAAACGGAAATGGAGCCTGTTTACACTTAGTTGTAGTCTTTTCGCTTCACTCTGTGTACTCCGACGTCGAGGTGCTAACGTCTCTGTTAAACACTTTAAAAAACTCTGAAAATGGAATACGAAAGGTGGATTCTTGAGGAGGACATATTGGACTTTGAGTTTGACGGTAGAGGATACCGTTTTGAACCGGAATATACTGAGGAGGAGTATATAGAGACATTGTCGCCAACTAGTGGTCTGGAGTGTGCAACGCTTCAGATTCGAACGGGAAGCGGAAGTTTATAAGCGGTTGTGATGTATCGGAAAAAATAGTTCTGGGATTTACAAAATGCTAAATAAAACAAGACAGGAACGGTTTTTCTTCACAAAACTTTTTTTGGAACGTCATTGAACAGCGCTGACGACCCGGTGAGTAGCATATTTTAAAAAAAGAACGTTTAAGGTTGTTTTAAGGACATTATCGGACATGCACTATGGAAGCCATTCTGAAGCAGCCAGGGGGGGATTCTGCATGAGCCAAAAAGCAGAGACAGGACCAATCGTCAAACTTTTGGTGTCGATCATTCGAATGCATCCTGGACACTACAGAAAATGGGCTAAAAGTGTTAAAAACCGGAATTTTCCTTTAAGCTACAAGTATTTTCTTCTATGTGTTTATAAAACAATAAAAATATTCTTCAGCTCTAAAAAATCTCCCCCAAAAGAATTTTAACTTAAAAAATAAATTCTAAAATGTGATATTCATAAATTTTTGGGTGTTGTAGGTTTATCACATTGTTTATAAACATATCCACAAATGAGAAGCTTTAAGCTTTTTAATGAGATGGGTGAATGAAATTGCTCTTGGCCGCCCCCTACTGGTCATGCTTAATGCCGGGGCAGATTCTCTGTCATAAGAAGTTTATAGTCTTTCAGTTAATTTACTCTATGGAAGTGGCTGTGCTAGACAAATTTTGCAGGGGGGGGGAGTTAGGGTGGGGCCAGTGTTTTTTCATTGGGCCACATAGAAAAGGAATAAAAACAAAACAAGGCTATATATCATAGTTTAATATATCAAGAGAGCCAACAAGCCACTCAGAGCTCTGTAGAACCTGATTAAGCAGATCTCATTGTGATCCTATTCCAATACACCTGAAGCTAAAAGTGCAACAGCTTAATTTCTAACTTATTGTAAATTATTTTGTAAATATAAAACATGCATCCATCCATTTTCTGTCAAGCATATCCCTGCTGCGGTCACGAGGGGGGCTGGTGCCTATCGCAGGGCAAAATATAAACCTTTAATAAAAAACAAAACAAAAAATGTTTTTAAGTTACGGATTCTGTGCAATGTACAATTTTTTTGTCCTCAGTAAAGGCGCCATAACAGGTCAAGACGTAGAATTTCTACAGGGGCACTGGCCCCCTTGGGCCCCTGTGTAGAGCCGCCGTGTTCAATGGGCTCCACAGGAATCCACAGAATAAACTCAAAATTTTTTCCCCCAACCGTTTTGATTTTAGTGCTTTAAAAGATATGTACAAAATATATATTTTAAATTAATCTATGATGGAATTTCAGTCAAAAAAACAAAAAATATATATTTCTACTGGATATTTGATATTTGTTGGACCAATGGAACATTTTCCCTTTGAGGAACACCTTTATTAAAAACCAAATGCTATCTAAAAAAAAAAAAAAATTAAATACTAGCAAAATTTAAACATTAATTATAACAATCGATAAGACTGAATTCCTTAGAATATCAAACAACAAAAAGCTAACACAACTTTAAGTTTTTCTGCAACCTTTTCTTAGCTACTTTTTCAATCCCCACTAAAAAAGCCTTCAGGAATGCAGATGTTCCTTTTAATGGAAGGACTCCTGGACCCATCTAAAAAAATGAAGAAAAAAAACCCACCTGAAATGACCATGTGATCCAATGGAACCTGTTGGATTAAGTGTCTGAAACCTGGAACTATATAACGGATGTTTGGAATACCTTAAAGAGACCCTTAAAAAAGGACCCCCACACGCCCTACAGGGTCTGACACAGACAACACATTTCACCTGGACGCCCCAGCTCTGCTCGGATCCTCTTCTCCCACCGTCCAGCCTGCTCTTCAACATCAAAGCATTCCTGGTGTGGAAACGGCAGCGCAGGGTGGGCCGCTCATAACCTCTGCAGTAAATTAAGGAGAAAAGGCAAATAAAGCTGCACCTGCAACCCTGACGTCTTCACCTTCAGCACATGGAGTATCAGTTAGGAGTCATCATCTGGAGATAAAAAAAAGGAGGAAAACATGAGAAGCAATGCTGTTTAGGAGAGAGGAGATTGCTTTTCCTTTAAACATCAAGCCCAGGCATCTAGAGAGTAAAGCCAGGGGATAGACAATGAAATAGCACATTATAAAAGCACTTAATTAATATCTGTAAAATATGAAAATAATTTCCAAAATGATACAATAAAAATATTTTTTATTAAGACATACATTATTTATATATAAAAATAGAATTCATTATCATTTCTAAATATAAGAGGCCAAAATGAAATCTTTACGGTGAAGAAAAAACAAAAAACACTTTCATTTTTTTAATGGCAGTTCCTCTGTGACCCAATCTCAAAATGCCTCCATGTTCTCCTTTTTCACTTCACATCGGCCATTAATTTCCCACTGCGGACAAAAGGTTGGCGGCCCTGTCATGTTTCATCTTTCGCTCCGTTCCCACAGTAGTCAGTCGACTCTGGGTAAATACGTTTTCTCTTCTGTTATCTGTCAGTGAGTCTGACTAAAAGTCAGCAAAATGCAAACAAAGAGACATTCCTTTGTCTTTAAGAGTCTCAGGTCACACCCGGTGATACAGGAGCTAAAGACGATTTGTCCAACATTTGTGGCTCTCAGTTAAATATGTTGATATGTCTGGATTAGATTGATTGTAATGCGTTTGGGAGTTTGAGATAGAAACCAATGGAGTTTAAGGTGGGACTGTCACAGGTTGGCTTTTATTCCACTATTATTTACAGTAAGTAACTCCTCTCTTTGCTGATGTAGGCTTTTTTTTCTTTTAGATCCTTTGTGTGATTGTTGTGAAAACAGTATAATCGCCCTCTGTAGTGCCTACCAGGAGGACAAACTTCAACAACCCGCAGGACGCAGGTCACCTTTTTACCTGCTCTGTCACTGGACTGATCCAGCATTTCAACCAGGATACCTTCTAATCAGTGTTCCTCACTGCAGAGTGCCTCAGAAACTACCTTACTGCACAATTCAAAATTAATATATCATTTAAACACACAAAACATAAGGGCCAAAAAGTATAGAAATTATAACACCTATTCCCCTTTAAATAATACTAAAATTCCATAATTTATCATCTTAGGCATTAAAAATTGCCCCTTATATATTATATATCTGATAATCCACCAACATGAGTTTTTCTTTTTAAGAAGAAACACCCATTGAGATCCCTCCCTGCACCTACTTTGGGTTTTCTGTGAAGAAATAATTAAAAACACAAAATGCATCTTTTGGGGAATCAAAGAACAATATTAGTGGGAAAAAATAGCAGGAATAGTCAGCCTTAATATTAATACTTATCAAAAAAGTGGATTTAGAAATCAGTACCAAAGAGAGAGGGATATTATTTTGGGTATGTTGCAAATGAAGACCAAACCTTATAATAAAGGTAAGAGGGGAAATAAGCCTGGGAGGATTGGGGATTTGTGGCTGTAAATTAGGGAAGATCTTTTGGTAAACAGGACAGTTCTGACCCCCTTAGAAAACTCAACACATACATATTATCCTCTGAATGATTAATATATCTGTTTGTTAAAGCTCTTTGTCTGCAGTATTCCTTTTGTTGCACAAGAACAAAATAGCAGACATCTGCACGCATATGTTGATCCATTTAGCGGAATGTTTTTTTGTTTTAACTCATTCTTTGTTTCTATAAACATCTCATTTGAAGCAATGCTAAAATAAATGACTCAATGCAATTTATTATTACTATTATTCAATTAGCATAAATGCCAAGGTGAGTAGAATGTTCACGGCTAGTGATGTCAAAAAAATCACAAATCAGTTTTATATAAGTTTTATTAACCTGTAATGTAAGTTTTTTTATATGGATAATGCAATAAATTAGAGAACAAGAGTTTGATTTTCATAAAAACAAAAGAAAACTGTCATACAGTGGTGGTGATAGGAGGTTAGAAATAATTAACTGTTTAATGACCTTTGAGAACACAGTTATTACCAAAAATATTGTTTTGGAAACTGTACATGAAGCTTGTTTTGCAGAGTGTGTTGTAACTGGTGTTTTGGTTTGAGTTCTCCAGTTTACATCCTGGATATTAACATGAGGGCTTTCAACATACAACTTTACCTCTATTTGTTTTTATTGTTTTTCTCCTCGGGTTGACCTATGGACAGTTAAACTGGCAATGAACGAGATTTTAAATATTTTATATCAGTATGGAACTGTACTAGACGGTAATGACACTGGATTTATTTAAAGCTTCTTAAGCCCATGTTTTTCAATGAAAAATAACACATTAATTCAGACTAATATGTATTGATTAATCAAAAATTAAAGAGCTTTTAAAACCCATTTTCAGATTTAAGAAATCGTGTTTTTAATTGTGACAAAAAATGTTCTTTGAAGGTTTGTTGGCAGCAGATCCACCCTATATTGAAACTTAGATTGACTGTGATCCTGCTCCCATTAAACAGCAGCTTCTCTAGGAAATTCATGATTTAAATTTCAGCTTTCCCCTGTCAGATGTGCCCATGGGCAAGGCACTTAACCCACAAGTAGTCTACTGATCCACGTGTGTAAAGGCAAATGGGTCGGTGTGGTCCTAGTGTAAAGCAGGGGAGGAAAAGCACTTCAGTCAATTTATAAATATGAAAACAAATGTCTATGGTCTTTATCAAAGCAGTTAATTATAGAATAACATGCTATAATTAAATTATAGAATGACATGCTATAAATCAAGAGAAACATGAAGATAATTTTTTTTTATATATTTGGATAATACAGAAAAACCCACAAAACTGAGCATTAAATAAATTGTAACTGATTGAGCTGCAATAAAACTATATCTGCCTCTATAGTTTCTAGTTGTTTTTTCCTAATTCAGTAATAACACTTTTATACTTTAATAATTACTTTTTAATTCATATTTTCATCCTTAGTTTCAATCCAAAAAGTGATCTAAGCAGAATATTGTCTTTCAAATCTGAGTGACAAAAAGCATTTTATAGGGGGAAAAAAATCACTGATGTAGTGTCAAAATAATGTAGAATAAAGCACAAAATGCAATTTTTCCTATTTCGTTAGCTACAAAAAGCTCAAAAGACAATGTTTAATCAACCCCCTATACAATAGAGGACAGCTAACACACATATAGAGCCAAATTATATTTCCCCTGTTTAAATATCTTCTTTATCTTTAAAATAAATTGGGGAAAAAAATATATGCAACAATGATTAATTCGTGTTCTGTATAGCAACACTGTGAAACAATGAAGAAATACACTTTTTATATAACTTTTTCTTTTGATTACTTTTTTATTCTAAATCATTGCTTTAATTGAAACTACAGCTCGCTGTTCCCGTCTCCAGTCTTTAGCAGGACTGCCCGCCCAAAAAAAGGCTGAAGCGCAATCCTATTGGTCGAGAGGGGTTTGGAAACAGCCAATCAGAGTGCAGGAAACTCAGCCCCGAGCGGTTCATATGAGCGTCCATCCTGAGTGTCTGCTTCAGAGCAAAGTTGGACGTGTTCTTGCCTCGACCCTCATTTATCCGCTCAATTAACGACTAATTGGCCTTCAAAGCTGGAGCCTGGGCGGCGCGTGGCCTTCATCAGAACCCCGGACCGCTGGAGGTGAGCACAACCGCTTTTCTTTTAGCAGGGTTTTAAACAGTCCAGATATCGTAAGCATTGACTTTTGTCCAAATTAGTCCTTAAGAATAATGTTTTAGTTACAAAAGGATGATAAAACTTTCGGCTGAGTAGTTTTTTTCTTTATTTGAGAATGCTAATAAGCTTTACATATGGTGTGTGTTGCGGTTTTATTTGTATTACTAACTGTTTATTTAAGGTTTGAAACTTATAGGGCCTAATTGACCGGGAAGTTATAAATTAAAAGATTAATAAAGCTGTCTTTAGTAATAAATAGTAAAAAAAAAAAAAAAAAAACAGTTTTAGAAAAATATTCTGTAGCTTACAAAATTGTATTCTCAGAATTAAATATCAGTTTGTCCAATTTGTTAAATTAATTTTGCATAATTATATTAAATTAATAATCACATTAATGGATTAACTTTATGCTATCTGGAATCCTACTGATGTTTAAATTTTTTTAATGGTTATAACAATGCTACTATTTCTATATTTTTAACAGAAAATAATATTGTCACCCAGATGGCATTTACATTAGACTTGGATGAATATTACTATAAAAAAAAAAAAGATTGATTATCATAATTTGAGATGTAAAGCTTTTAAAGAATCACTTTGTTTTTTTTACAGAACAAAAAACTGCGTTTAAAACTGTGGGAAACGACTAAAGGCAGACATGTCGGGTTGCGAGTTTGAAATCGACGTGGAGAGCCTGGAGGCTGAAAGCGACGACCTGCCGGAGGATTCCTCCTCCTGCTGCAGCCGGCCGGGCTCCGCGCCGCTCGGCGCTGCCGCCTCAGAGGACGACGGGGACGGAGGGAAGAGCGACGGGAAGCCCGGCCCCAGCGGCCTGAGCTCGGGCGACCAGAGGAAGCTGAGCCGCACTCCGAAATGCGCTCGCTGCCGCAACCACGGAGTGGTGTCCTGCCTGAAAGGCCACAAGCGTTTCTGCCGGTGGAGGGACTGCCAGTGCGCCAACTGCCTGCTGGTGGTGGAGAGGCAGCGGGTGATGGCAGCGCAGGTAGCCCTGAGGAGGCAGCAGGCCACCGAGGTAAGCCAGATTATCAGCAATAGCTGCTTTATTAACTTCCTCCTGTTTCCTTTGATTGCATTTCAAGGAAGGAGATAAGTTCAGTCAGGGATACTCAGGGTTGAGTAAACACAGTCAAATCTAGTCTCAGAGTTTGCATAAGGAAACATTCTCAGTCCTTCACAAAGAAGCTTTCCACATAATAGCCCTACAAAATCTACTTCTGTGGCTTTGGAGCTCCTTCCGTCGAAAATAGCTGAAAAACCTTTAAGTATTCACTTCAATTATTTTTATTTAAACATTAGAAACAACCGTCATCTATAATTAAGGTATAATAAACTAAGGGGTAGTCATAATATTCGCTTAAACCCTGCATTTGAATTTGGTTATTTCACCACCAATCTGACCCAACCACCTTTAAAACTCTTGCAAATATCTCGATTTTCGCTTTCATTTAGGAATCAGGTAACTTATGCACCATGTCACACTCTGAAAGAGTTTATTGTCCCACTGTGGGTGAATTCTGATGTGACTGCAGCAAAAACAAGTAGACCGATGACATAAAAAAGGACAGCTTGCATGTAATACCTGGTTTATATTTGATGTTCCATGTATTCTGCATGCTAGAGAGAGAAGAAACGGCTCCGTTAATCATAAAACAAAACCTACTTAAAATATTTGACACTTTTATCTCATTTTCCTGTTCTTTTGATTTCCAGTTACTCTAAATTTCAACCATTTGTATGAATTTATTGCATTTGCCTAATGAATTTGTTTACATAGCCGTTACTTTTTTACGGGGTGAAATATTACATTAATATAGTGAAGTATTAAAATGTGTGCTGTCTTTGCATCAGTGCAAAAAAACAGAACCAAAAAAAGAACAAAACTTTCTGCTGAAACCAACTTGTGTGAAAATCTCAACAAATCAGTTAGAAAAGTGATTTGTCTTCCTGCAGGTGTGTAAAGCCCTACACACCCCTAACTTGGTATTACATCAGCTCATTCATTATTCTTTTTTCATTTGTCAAAGACATTTGAAGTGTTTCCTTAGCCTTAAAAAATCCATCTTTGTTGATTTAATTTTAAAAAATATTTGCCTTTGTGTTTAAGGCTTTAGCTTTTCTTGTCTTTTAATTTTTTTAGGGTAGTGGCATGAAATAGCTTAAATACATCTGAATAGCTTTTAGAATATTTCAGAGCTGCACCTGATTTGAAAAGCAAACAAGTACACAAAAATGTTCTATTAGTTCAGATCCTCTTGAAGCAAATTAACCCTGATGGTGAGAATTTTAAGGGTGCTTGTTAACTCTAGAACAGATTGAACATCTGAGAACAAGGGATTGTTATGCTTTTTATAAGTTTATCAATAACATGTTTAATTTTCTCCCATAATTCCAAGAATTAAATGTAGGTTTGCTTTGAAGGTTTAATATGATAATCGTGGGTCATGAATGATGCTAATCTCAATCTGGTATTCTGGGCAAAATCAGTAAAAGAAATGGTCCTAATTCACTTGATTTTCATTCCTCTTAAACTACCCACCTTTATTTATTTGTCACATTAAATATGCACTTATGCCGCTTAGAAACTTCTTTAATATCAGTGACACATATATTTTGTCTGTATTTGCTGTAAATGCTTCAAGCTGCTTTAAATTGTATAATTTTATTTAATGTTTTTTCGTTTTAGTTGGATTTTTTAACCTTTAGATGTTGTAAATATGTTTATTGCAATTATTAGAATGTTGGATCATCTTTAAAAGCAAATAAAATGCAAAATGTACACTTTAGGGTTAGTCTTGTTCTCTCTGATTTACCTTCTGATCTTATTAAAAGCCTTAGAAAAATGTGCTAAAATCTTATATTTCCTTTATGTTATCGTAGAGCTCGGTTTAAATTGTCCAAACACACAATCTGAGGTCATCTGCAACAAATCAGTTATTGCTTAAGAATAAAGAAAAACATCCTGACAGCAGGATTTCATGGTGTTTTCTTTTCTTTTCCCTGTGTGTTAGGATAAGAAAGGGATTTCTGGGAAACAAATTCCAGCGGAGAGAAGGATTTATCAGCGGCACATTCGGCCCTCTACAATGCTAGCCAAAAGCATCCTTGAAGGTAAGGCATCAGAATGAAACGCTTTCTTTGCACAGTTTGTTTCTGAGTCCCTCTTTATTCTCGGGGGGCCTTTCCTTGAGCAGCCTGACCCTTGTTAGTAAAGTTTCTCCTCTGCTGCAACATGAGCCCAGCTTTATTCACAGTCTAATAGTTTGACCTATCAACAGTTTCAGTTTCTTTTAAAAAGCTAATGTGGTTTGATGCTTTTTTGTTTTTCCACAGGATACCGTCCAGTACAGCCTGAGTCATTCTTGGCAGCCAACGCCTCCCTTCCTCCACCACTGAGCGACCGAATGAGGAAGAGGAGGGCTTTTGCCGACAAAGAGCTGGAGACCATCATGCTTGAGCGCGAGTACAAAGAGCGAGAGTTGATGGAAAACAGCCAGGCGGCCCCCGGCCCGCTCCTCTTCCCCGGCGGCATGGTCCACCATGCCGCCGAGTACAGCTCCTACAAGACGGCCTTTTCTCCAACAGCTCAGGTCGAGCACCAGCCCAAAGAGCGCTGTGGCTTCCTCGGCTCCAGCTGTCTAGATCTGCCAGCGCAGTATCCCAGCAGCTCGGCCAACGTCGAGTTAATCTCCTCCAACGTCAGCGTGGCCACCACCTACCGCCATTACCCACTCCACCCATCAAGAGGCAGCTTCATGATGTGGCCCCGTGGCGCAGCCAACCTGGGTGACGCTTTACTCTACCAGCAGTGCCTGTTTAATGCCACAACGGTGCAAAATATGAAGCCAGGCGCCGTGTGGGAGCCCAAAGTGATGCCTGCTGAGAGCCAGCCGCCGGAGCAAGAGGCCGCGGCTGCACTGGCTGCTAAACTGGAGGGATCCCGAGCAGCTGCCCAGCAGGACTCATTGGTCCTCCATCGGCCAGATCCCAAACCTCCTAGTGTCTCCCAAGCGGGGCCGAAGGAGTGCTCAGCCTTCTCTCCTCCGAAGAGGAGCTTCGGACACTCCTTCCCCAACAGCAATCATTCCCACAACTCAAAGCTGAGCAAGGACAATGCTAAACTTTCCATGAAACTCGACTCCTTCCACAACCTCATCCAGCACTCGCTGGCTGAGAAAAGCAGCGGCGGATCTGGGCAGGAGATCAGAGCTCCGTACTGCAAGGAGCTCCTTGAAGAAGCTGCCCGAAAGTTCAGGGAGGGGAATAACAAAGACATTCAGGCTGGAAAGGCCACAGAGAGATACGGCAAGGACTTTTCGACCAAACCTGTGGGGAACAAGATGGCGTCTC
The DNA here is from genome assembly GCF_000732505.1 of Cyprinodon variegatus. NCBI lineage: Eukaryota > Metazoa > Chordata > Actinopteri > Cyprinodontiformes > Cyprinodontidae > Cyprinodon > Cyprinodon variegatus. Next base: position 162,649 of record NW_015151082.1, on the reverse strand, counting down.
GCGAGTCCCTTTCCTTTTCCGTGGAAGCCATACTGAAGCGACCCACACCGGCCGTGAGCCGAGCATTCCATTAACTGTGATCAGGATCCCTTTTCTTGCACTACGATATGTTTTCAGGCTCAAATGAAAAAACGCAGGCACTGCAATACAAAGACATAAAAATCAATCAGTGTGAAATATGTTTCTCCTTGTAAGATAAATGTACAGGATATTATATTTTACATGTGCATGTTTTATTAATGTTATTGTGTAGAGTATTTAAGCATTATCCAATGTTTATAGTTTCTAATTTCAATAAACTATAATACTGTGAAAAAGATCTCAAGATTGAATTTGAATTTTCCTTCTAATGATTTTAACTTCCTTTTTTTTGGTGTAAATATTAAGGATCTCTAATTTTGCCAAGGGCATTCAATATGAATAAAAACAAGTGTTAAACAATAGAATTACAACAGTTATTAAATCAAAATAAATGTTTCCAACATAATTGTCCTTTAGATGTGATGTAAAACTAAGTATAAAGATAAATAAAATTATTGAATTAAAAGTAAAACTCAATGAACTGATGCAAAAACGTTGAGATGACCTGCTTAACTGGAAATAAAGGTAGACTGATAATAGACCTTTTAATTTTTTTAATCAAGAATTTTGCATTTTATTATACAGTTTCAACAGGATTATTAAAAGAATCCCAGCAGAGAATGAACCGTCTTTCCACCCTTGAAAACTTGTAGGAAACAAAAAGCAGAAGCGTTTTAAATGTGATTCATTAAGTTGTCACAGGAAATTAAGATCCTACAACACCAGCAGCTAATAATGTAGCCATGCTGAAATCATTAATGGGGTGTTATACGGATCGCTTTTATTCACAAACAACACGCAGATTATTAAGGCAACATGGAGTGGATGTGGATTAACCGCTCTTCAGGGGTTTGAAATGTGACACGGAGCCATAAATCTGCAGGGCAGCATCACCTCATCTGCTCAAGATGTGTGTCTGCGCTCATTCCTTCTTCAGTTATGGCCTCTCCCTCTCAGTTCGTTGAAAGACAGCTCCAAACACAGGTTTCACTTGAGCTGGTGAACACTGATCCGTGCAACAATGAACAAGTCAGAAGGCTTAAAAAAAAAAAAACGTCACTAATCTCTTGTTTCTGCCATGAATGTTCGCATTTCACCAGCGTGACTCTTTCATGAGAGCTGGGTTTTTCTGCAGCTTTTTCTCTGTTGTGTTAACTCTTAAGCCAGCTGAGAGAAACCATGACAGGGGAGATTAGGTATGAGTGACTTTTTTAAAGATTTGACCTCCTGATAACATCTTTTAGTGTCAGAAGTATTGTGACGTCACTTAAAGCAGTTTTAGTTGATTCTATTTAAAGTGTTGACTGTGGTGAAGGATAGGAGGCCATCTTTTCATATCTACTGTATATCAACAAGATGATTCTTTGCATAGATGGACACTTTTTTTTTTTTTGCAGCCATAATGTGGGCTCATAAAGAGACACAGAAATATTCCCAATTCCTAAATGGGGAAATAGTCCTATACACGTAGACATTTAGCCCAAATTGCAAACCATAGCTAATCTGCTAACGTTGGATTATGGATTTTTGCATATAATAGCAAATATTTGCTAATATTGAAAGGGATACATAAGTAAAAAAAAAAAAAAAAAAAAGACTAATTATAGAGAGCTGAACTAAGAACATATTTATATCAAGAAAGTTATTTGGTCTGATTATTTGTTCTTGACTAAAAGGGGACTGCTTTGTTTGGTGCAGTACACTTTCACTTTTACCTTTTTAGTTACCAATATTTTGTTGACAAAGCCACGTTTGTTAAGATCCTTTTCCTATTCAACAGAAGTGACCAGCGGATGACAGAACATGAACCTTTAAATGGAAGAAATCTGTTATTAATTGTCTTATAAGTAGGGATGGGAATCGATAACCGGTTCCTGTTCAGAACCGGTTCTGTGTGTTCCAATTCTATGGCACCGTTTGGCAGCTCGCTTAACGATTCTCTTAATGGTTCCAGGCAGGACCAGAGCCTAGCGCTGGGCAGCACGACTTACGTCACAAGTACAACAACAAAGTACAACAACAAGTACAACGTGACCAGAAGTAAGTCTAGAAAAGCAAAACAAAAGCGGTCAAAGTGATCAAAAGATTGGCTTCATTTTAAAGAAGAGAAAGATGGCAACAAGGCGCATTGCAATCATTGCAAAGTGGCAATCTACGGTAGGAAATACATCCAACATGCGCACACAACGTGGCATACATTTTAACGAATGCCGTGTTTTTGATGCTTCCGGATAGAAGCTAATGTTACGACCAGCAATGAAGGCAACTCTGGTAGTAAGTAGCTAGTTTTATATCACTGGCTCTGCTTAATGTGGTTCCTATTAAATTATACGCCACTTCTGGAAATAAACCAATTTCCTACCTCTCTTTGGGGTTATTAAACATGCTACGAAGTTGCTCTGCAGTTCAGGGAGCGAGAGAAAGGTGATGCTCATTTATTCAAATCAGGGAGAGATGAGTTTATTTCCCGAAATTGTACATTAATGCTTTTTCATTAAACTGATGCCTTCTCCATTAGATTTAGATGACTATGACGAGACCTTCTGTTTTCACAGAGGCAGGCAGGAATAGAATGTCCCAGGCAAAGGTAGACGAATGTCACCGTGCACTTACCAGAATCGATAAGAGAATGGATAAGGAATCGAATCCTTTCACAGAATCGATAATGCAATCGCAATCGTGAAAATCTTATCAATTCCCAACCCTACTTATAAGCGATATATTCAAAACAGATTTTTATGACATTGTTTACATTTTTTTTTATAAAGTCTACGAATGTGTTGAACAAGTCAAACTAGATATTGTGGCCCTCACTTTCTCTACATTCTACACTATGTTGGCTTGTTAAAGGTATAGTGGAGGATTTTTTAAAAGATTTTTTAAAAACCTGCTCCTGAGAGGCAACGCCTATTAAACGTGCATGCAGGAGCCCATTTCTGCTCGTGCACGCTCTGTTTAAAAGTTGCTGTTCTCATAGCTTATCCAAACATTCTGTGCCTGAATTTCCGCCCTAACTCCTAAATCCCTCAATCACTATGTGGAGCGGGGACTATATGGTAGACTTTACAGTGCATTCAGTTAACTGACCATTTGGACAGATGATCACTATTGTTTGCTCATCGTTGGTCACATAACTTCTCCTCCACTGCAACAGCGGGCCGCTGTGACAGATAATCCCATAATGCTTTGCGAGGAGAGCTCTTTGTGCAAAGCATTCCGGGATATATCTGCCTCTTCTGAGGCCTTTCTTTTCTTCTCATGCTCTTCATAGAAATTTTTCTCTTACAACCCTCAGCCATTTTCATAGAACCGTGGTTATAAAGGTTATAAAGGTGAGTTTCAATGACTGGTTGAAACCATAGTTCACCACATATCGACGCCTGAAAGTGCACATGGGCAGAAAACGATAGCTCTTACGTAAACATACCACTAGAACGATTGACAATTAGGAGGACCACTTATTCAGATGATACACTCAGAAACAAAAGATCATCCTCTATACCTTTAAGTCCAAAAAGATGTTCATGTTTTGTATAGTCTTTTCCGATCATGGCTTGAACAAACATCATCATCATCATCACCATGGGCAAACAACACCAGAGTCCATTTGGAAACAGACTGAAGTCATTTTCACATCTCATAATCTGGTAAATGCAGTTTGACTTGGTAGCAATTTTGCAGTTATCTTACTATTTTCTGCTGCTTTCTGCTTTTGGAGCAGCCCCTCATTTGGTGGAATTCACATGTGCTTTCAAACTACCCAGAGTTCACTTCAGCACAGCTGAGTTCTACATTGTAAGGCAAACCTCAGTTAGCTCTTTTGGTCTACATAAGGATTCAATTGCGCTTTAACAGCTACCAAAACAAGCCAAATCTCCTGAGCGAATAAACCAGAGGTCAATTAGCAGGGCTGATGTGCATCCTGAAAGCATCCCAAAAAATGGGTCTTGGTCCCACTGGTCTGGACTGGGCCCACCTGAATGTATCACATGCGCACAAAAGATCTGGACCAAGCAAGGAAATGTGGATCTAACAAGGCAGGTGTGAATTCATGCTGGGACACAAAGAAACAGTTAATAAAGGTAAATATTAACTTAAAGCACTGAACTAAATATACATAGTGAGAAAACAGACGAAATAAGTAAAATATAATCCTAAAGGAATTAGCAAATATCACAAAAACTCACGGAGTCATATAAACCACAAGGAAATTATGAAAACACAGATACAAAAGAACCTTAACACCTAAGGAATTCAAAATACAATTGAGCAGTTCTTCAAGTTATTTTTCTTTATTATCAAATCATCTATTTCTCTTAAACATCTTTTTAATTAACAAAATGTAACTGAATGTCGATTGTAGTTGTAGCTTTCCATTAAAAGCAGGAAGGGGCATCAGCTAAGTTACATTTACTGCCCTAAAGTATCAAATCTTCAGATACACTGAAGCAAAATTATGACCTTGGGAGGTTTATGACTCCTGCTGCAACAGTTGGCTGCAGAGCAGAAGGTACAGTAACAGTGTTTGTCTCCACTAACTGCCACTGATAAGTATCAGCTGAAGGTCTTACTCCTGCCTTATTCCCAAAGTGTGAGATTTAACATGTCAGCAGAGGGAACTGGATTGTTGACTCACCTCTTCTCCTCACCCCTTTCTCTCTTCTACAGTTGTAGTTCACACAGTAGCAATTTGTTTAGGGCATGCAGGTGTTATTTGCCATTTAGAGACTTGAGTAACTTACCTTCATGCTGTGAGGTTAAGAAAAGATAAACATGCACTCACAAAACACACAAGCACACACAGTATGGGAAATCAGTCTCAGGTTTTACGTAGCTTCTGTTTCAAGACAAAGACAGACAACAAAGCAAAGTCACTGACTGTGTTTGTTGTTTGTACACATTAAAAAGTGTTTAATGTCATTTTGTCAGCACTTAAAGAACAATGCCATTATCTGGTGTGTTGATTCTAGCAAAATGCAACGTCATTTATGTGTCAGATACAATGAGAGGTTTTCATGTCAACATAACTGTTGTCTTATAGAATATTATCTATGCTATTTAACTCTATTCATTTTTGTTTTGTAATGTTGGTAAAAAGGAATACATATAGTTAATTAGTTTTATTACCATCATGTTTATAATTTTGATAGTCTGATATCTGAGAGAGTTACCTTTTTTCAATTTTGGGTTCATAATGGTCTTAAGGTTTGTTTTTTTTTTTTTTGCACGTCTTCATTCTTTGTTGTTTAGGAAGGAGTTTTGTTCAATTTTTCAAAAGACTTAATTTTGTCTTTGCACAGCTGCTTATTACCGGATCTGTAATCATTTTTTCTTATGCAATATCGCAGCACAACAGAGTTCAAACGCTGAACCAGCAGGTAAACACTGTTTAACAACAATTAGCCCTGTACAGTTTTGTTTTTACAACACAATTTAGTTATTTACTGAAACTAAACACATTAAACTTATGAAAAGGTTTTCTAAAATGTACCTTAATTCCCTTCTTTTTGGCTTTTATCTTCAACTGTGAACCAAGTTATGATGCTAAGAGTCAACAGTTGATGAAGATGGCGCAGATAACCAATGTTATCTATGTTAAAAGCAACTGCTAGCATGGCTATTAGTATACAAACATGAAAAGAAGTGGACCAAATAGAATTGAATATCGATAGTCCTGATTTAATCATATATCAATATAGAAATTAAAGTTTGACCATGTTAACCTATTAAACCAAAGATATTTAATTACGTATTCTGAGGAATAGCTTAAACACCCTATCTCTTAAATAGTTTGTATTGCCCATTTTTGGCTGAACAAACTACAGTGAAATGCTTCTTGTGGCCATCTACAAGTCTCTGAAATCAATTTAAGGAGAGTTTGCTCTTCCTGTAACTTTCAAAGTGGTTTTAAGGATTTCTTTCACAAACATCCTGTTAACCATGAACCCCCAAATATGAAAAGGTATAGCCTCACCTTGCTTAGGCTATGCATACTAACACATTCACCTCAGTGTTCAACACAAGACCTTCCTGACTTGGAGGCTCTGAAGCTCCAAAACCTTGGATGATCAACACTGCTTTGCTACTGGATTGGAAGTCACCAAAGCCACCAGTTGTCACCCAGGTGATGATAGGGAAACCCTCATCTTGACACTGGTACACCACAGGGTTGTGTTCTCAGCTCTGTTCTTTTCAGCCTTTTTACACATGAATGCTCGCCCAACCACAACACAAAAACATGGCGAGAAGAAACATGTATTAATTCAAACCTTGATTAGACAATAGAGAGAAAGGTTCACTATCTGATACAGTGTTGCTCCAGGACAACCTCCTCCTGAACACCAGCAAGACAGAGCTTGTTATTGTCGATTGCAGGAAGGCCAGATGGACTGAACTCACTCCTTTTTGCATACAGAGGGTAATGGTCGTGGAAAAGATCCAGAACATTCACATCTCCTCCAGCCTCTCCTGGACTGAGAGCACCTCCCACCTGGTGAAGAAGGCCGAGCAGCCTTTCTTCATTCTCAGGAAGTTCAAACAATCTAAACTCTTTCTTCAGCTGCTAAAATGACAATGTAGTATGGGAGCATGTAAAAATAGACTGGTGGGGAAGACAGTACAGCCGATTACTGATGCTGTCTGCTGGGGCGGAGCTAGAAGAGGGGCAGGGCCTTTCTCAAATACAGTAACTTAAAAAAAACTATAGCAACTTAGATACAAATTCTACTCAAATATAAGATAAGTTACCAGTGCAAATTGTTACTCAAATAAAAGTAAAATGACCTAACCAAAATGTAAGTAAAGGTTACTAAGTTCATTTTTATAAACACAAAAAAAAAATACCCTGTTCCATTTCATAAAGGAAAATTAAAACTGTTTATTTTGTTAAATTTTTATGAATGGCAAATTAAAAACACAAAAATGTATCCCCTTTGTGCCTAATATGTACTAATATGTATTTAATGTTAAGAAGCTGGAAGTCTGGCTCCCCTACTGGCCGTCTGCGTGATCTATTTCAACTTATATTACATGAGTCGAGAAAAGGGCTAGATGCATTGCCACAGATCCCAGCCAAACAAGCAATTAATCATTTGTCCAATTTCTCTTTAGAAAATGGTTCGGGAAAATTAAATCCAGAAAAAACTATTTCCCATATTTGCAAAAGCAATCCCCCTTAGACACGACACAGTCCATTCTAGTGCAAGGTGCACTTTATGTAACACATCATGTCACATCCCCATGTGTATGTTTTCATCTTTTTTTCAGGGATGCTTAACCTGCTTGTCTAAAGTATTTAATACAAAATTGATGACACACACTCTTCTTAGATTACATGACACACATATGTAATCTATAGATTAAACAGACAGTTTCACTAATCAGTTAAGTTTCTGCAGTGAATAGATTTTAATATTTCTTTATCTATGCACAAAACATTGTAGTTTCTCCACTCTTTCATTCCCTTTTTAAATTTTCTTTAAGTTCCAGCCTCTGGTTTAGTACAGTAGTGTCTACCTTTTCCAACCAAAGGGAAACCGAATAGTGGAATCTACTATTACGTGAAACGACAATGATCCTGAATTTATTGTCTAGTCAAGGAAACATGCAGAGACCTTTCAGTCGGGCAATGGAGCTGTAAATATATGAAACACATATCGGGATAAATGAAAATAAAATGACGTGATGTGGACTTTCCCTGCTTTGATACAACAGCTCTATTCTTCTCCTGCCCTGCTGCCCACATAGCATTTGGCTGCCCTTCCACTGACTATGTGTTTAGTTTATTGCTTTATCACCACCAGAGTTGTCTCAACCCAAAACACACTCCTACGAACCCTTCTCCAGGTGTTAATCCAAGCCATCCATCCCACTGTTACCGTTGTCACGCCACTAACTTTCAGCTCGTCTGATATGCTACAATCCTTTGCACATTAAGAATCTATTAAGAACCACAAAGTCAAACACAAACATTCACAGGAGAAAATCGCATGGTGGGTTGTTTTGACTCTGGAAATAAATGGCACATGCTGTATTTTGCATTGGCAGTTAGTGGCCGTGAAGGGACGGGTAGAATCTCCATTCATTTTTACCACAAATGTTGTTTCTTTCAGCCTCTACCAGCAGCAGGGAGCGGAGCAACGCTCGGTCCCTGCATTCCTTCTCAGCACCTTGTAATCCAATAAGAAATGTGTACCACTGCAGCTTTTTGACAAGCAGCTCCCACTTAATTACCATTTTGTAGGGGCTGACAGGCGTTGTGGGGCCATTCGGAGTAAAAGGCGGGTCATTGGTGGTTCACTGTTGATGGGAACATCCTGGAAAGTCATTCAAAGTAATACTTCGAATGTATAATTTGAAATATTACCAAATAAAATTGTGGTTTTGCTGCAAGGGCAGAAACTGATCCTTCAAAGCTCTTTTTTACAGCATAATTTTTCAAATGTTATAATAAAAAAGAAAAGGATTAAATAATTTAACCCTTGGATGTGAAGTTTAAAAAAAATTCTGTGACTTTTTTTTTTACTTGTATAAATGTAGATAGTAGCAGTTTTTACATGTTGGGGCTTCAAAACCTACAGTGAAACACAAGGGGGAAAAAAATCTAATTCTGATTCATTAATATGGTTTGTTGAACTTGCACAGCAGCATAAACATGTTTATGTAATCTAATATACACCCAGGTGGCATCTCCCAAGGGCTTTTTGAATTGCATTTTGAAGAGTGTAACAATGGTTTAAAAATATCCTCTTTATATCCAGTTTAACAAAAAAAAAAAAGATCCTTTGTGAGAAACCTGAAAAAAATAAAAAAGATGCCACAACCTGACTAAATAAGTGTGCAAAGGCCTAAAGAAACACAGATTAATAACAGAGATTAGGAAGTTTAATCAAAATTAAGGAAATAAGTCTTTGACGCAAGAGAATATAAAGAGAATACTGCTACTGAATGCACAGAGTCTGAAACTGAAGGTGGAATGGAGGCTGGAGAATGAGGGCAGCGGTAGGGAGTGAGATGAAGAGCCGGAGGAGAGACACGGTTCAGTTGAAAGGACGTCTTAAATGGTGACTGGCTAATATAAAGGCGTGGAGCAGTGCTGATAGGCTATGGCAGAGGCTCATGATGACGTGACTGGTTGCAGTTGAGAACCTTCCAGATTTAATTTGCAGCAAGGTTTAACTTTCAATTTATAATCTGTCTTATTTTACCTGTATTTTAGAAGAACAGAATAGAATTGAATTCATCTTTATTGCCATTACACTGTCACAAGTACAGAGCAACAAATTTAACTCTCTGCATTTAACCCATCCCCTTGAGGAGCAGTGGGCTGCCACTGTGTGGCACCCGGGGAGCAGTGTGGGGTTAAGGATCTTGCTTAGGGAGCCAGAGTGGCAGTCCTTGAGAATGGGGCTTGAACTCAGAACCTCTGGAACCCAAGCGCAATGCTGTACCCACCAGGGCACCACCTCCCTTAATTTATTTAATATCATCCAACAATTTTACCTGACATATTATCCTCCCAAAATCTTTCATGTTATGGTTTTTATCCAAATGCTGACATTTTCTTATGAGGCTTGTTTTTCATAATAAAATAACACCCTTTAAACTGGTTTCAGATATAAAATTCATTCTGCCCCTTAGTGCAGAACATAAAAATGTTTGTTATAAAATTTAAATCAGTTAAAACCATGAAAATCAAAGCCCTTGTTCGGTGTTGTTTGACGTTCTTGGCTGCCTCCTTGATCAGTTGCTGTCTTTTTCTTTTCACTATTTATAAAGTATGCCCCATTTTTACAATACCATTCTCCCTTTACATTTAATCAGTTATTGCTGGTTATGTTTTCCTTATAAACTATCATGGTATAAACATAATGAGGCCTTTATGTGGTGAGACATTTTTTCAAAAAAAAAAAAAAAAAATCCCTTCTACCAATTCTTACTTTGCACTGAGCAAGTAGGGGATTGTTAGTGGTTAGGGAATTATGAATCCAAAGGTTCTGAGTTAAAGCCTCACTCCCATAAACTGCCACTCTGGATCCCTGAGCAATACCCTCAACCCCACACTGCTCCCAGGGCGCCGCACAATGGCTGTCCACTGCATCCCAAGGGGATAGGTTAAATGCAGAGAGTGAATTTCGTTGCTCTGTACTTGTGACAGTGTGATGACAATAAAAAGCAATGTATTTGTTCACAAATGTACCTTCTTACAGTGCTAATGCTGTCATTTATCATTTGCTGCCATATCAAAATCTGCCTCTGAGCAGAATAATTTTCATAAACAGACTGAATGCTGAATATGGGCAGACTATTGTTTTTTTTTATTTTTTCAATTAAATAATCCAGGACAGTAGCCAAATTAAATGCAGAAAAAGGTGGGGAGAGATTTTTATTAGTTTTGTTTTCTGTTCCAGAAAAACCTGACATTCTAACAGCTGTGTGTTGACTTATTGCATTCACTGGGCATCTACTGGGCCTTTGTTTTGTTTGGACTATTTGTTTCCAAGGAAGTCAATTTGCAAGTCATAGATACTTGAAAGCTTCCTTCGTCTTCCCTGGAATAATTTTGAAACATTCACGTAAGGATCCAGGCTGAAGGCAAATTCAGCCACTTCAAATCCAGATGATAGCCGCATTTGCAAGTCTATGCAAATAGTTGCAAAAATTTTGATTTGCCAGTTGTTTAATCTTGTGACAATGGAGTAGTTTTTTAATCAGCTATGTTCCCTATTCCCCTAATTCATTCTTTCTTTCTTTCTTTCTTTCTTTCTTTCTT
>NW_015151082.1:101972-150051 GCF_000732505.1 Cyprinodon variegatus | reverse complement strand
TATACCCTACACAGACTAATGAAATACTATCTGTAAAATTATCTATGTAAACAAACCTCATCACTTGAGAAGGTAGGTGATGCGGACGTCATGGAAGACATTTTGTCCCGTAACGTTCGCCGTACTGTTGGGGGGGAGAAGCGGTGGGGGGGAGATGTTCATGTTGCTGCGGTCTGCAGTCTGGACGTTAGATGTCACTGAAAATTACACACTGTAGCTTTAAATTTCTTAAATTCACCAAAAATAGAAACCAAGAGCATTAAATGTACAGCCACTGCTTCCTGCTTGATATTAGTTTTGTAACTAATTAGAAATGTTTTCATTTCCTTTTTTTATTTGTCGCTGTTGAATATTTCTTTGGATAAGTTTAAATAAAATTTTCAAAGCAATTAGACTATATACATAAGAACATGGTTAGGATAATGCTAACTAGCCTCTAAATCACTGAGATTCCTAGGTGGCAAAGATGATGCTATTGATCTTCCATTATGGCTTACAGTGCATCTTTTGTTCTTTGGACCATAGGTTGCCTTTACACAATAAGCTCATACACACAGCAAAAAAGTTAGAATTAGACGGCCTTTCCAAAAATACAGAGCAGCAAGACAGAAATATCCAAAATGTTTATACTTTCTTGGTGCAGCACTTAAGTGACTGTTAAAACATGAAAATAGTACAGGAAAGGATGAATGTTTAAAATCTGTCGATATCAAAACATTTGATTTGGAGGGCTGCGTCTCTAACTTTCAATTTTATTCAGTTTATTTATATAGTGCCAATTCACAACACATGTCATCTCAAGGCACTTAAAGTTCACCAGATCCCACTTGAGCTGACAACTTCACACAAACAGCATCAGCTGATTGAGGGAGTTTCAAACTACTGAGATAGAAAAGGGGAAATCCCTCTGGAAATGGTATTGACATAAACCTAAACCTATTATGTTTATATATCGGCTCCAGAGACCAAAACACATTTACATTAATATTTATTGTGGACAAGATATGCTATTTAATTACACAGTAGTCTGTGTAATTAAATAGCATAGTGGTCTGTTCATGCCATCTAGAAGCCAGGAGACGTACAAACTTACAAGACTTACAAATGAGATGTTGATGTAGTCTTGCAACCAGGTGTCAGTGAAACATATAATACTGCATTCTCAACAACTTTCCAAGTAAATTGATTTCTGAGAGATTTCATATTCAATTTTGTGATCAATGATGGTTCTAGCTCCTTCCTTCTTTAATACCACCATGTTGTAGCAATAAAGGTATTAACTTGAGTTAATGAAATGTCAAGCAGGTGTTGTAGATTATAAAAAACTGTATTTCTTTTCTTTTTTGTGGTTAATCAACAAAAAAGTTGGTAATATGCAACAAAAGTTTGTTTATGATTTTACCTTCCAAGCATAGAATATGTTTAGCTTGAAGGGAAACAATTTATTTACTATGGAAATTACTGCAACTGACAAACAATTTTTTTTGATACTGAATGTTTAAGTATGATGACCAATGCTGACCCCTGAAGATTTAACCTTGAAGTTGGTCTGGCAAAACCTGTTGCGACTGTGACACTTTGGGACTGTTTAGTCAACAACCTCTGTGCTATTCTCTCTGTTTTCATATCAACACATTTTGTTTCCTGCACAATACAGTGTGAAGAAACCGGCATCCATTTCTTATCTGCACAGGTGTTTGAACAAGCTGTTTTATGCTGTGACATGTGGGTTTTATGTCAACTAACTGAGCAGACAGGCTTCTGCTGTGGACGTCTGACTTTAACACTTCTGCTACAAAAATCCATCTTATCTGATGAACCTGCGCGTCATGGTGCTGTTAGGCTTTTCTATATCTGACTTTAAAATAAGGCAGAATCTGCTTACAAAAAGGAAAGATTTAAAAGTGTTGTTTTTTTTTTATACAACTATCTGATATGTTAACCTTTACACAAGGTGCTTAGTTAGCCTTATAGTTGAAGGTAATCATCTCTTGATCTAACTGAAAAATATCTTGTCATATCCACAAGGCTATGTTAAGATTTATGTGTCTCACCTCTTCTGATTGCAAGGTGTGACCAGCAGGTGCAACTGGAGTTCTTCAAGAAGATTTGAAAGAGGAGTGAATTCCCTTATAATGCCAGACTTTCTTTTTCTTTCATCATGGCCAGTTTGCATCCTCTTAAGCCCCATTTACACTATCTTTTTGATACAGTGCCGAAATCAGTCCGAGCACGGTAACCGAGATAACTTTTCAGTGTAAATGGCACGCAAAACTGAACGGGACCGTGCCAGACACAACCGAACTGCGCTAAACTGGCACTAGTTCATCAGTATGGCTCAACGCGGATCATTTCTAGCCCGGTTCTCAGATAACAAAGACTACATGAGCAGACCGCGTCATCTCCGTACAGTCAGCCTCTGTGATCATGAAATTTTTGGCATTCATTAAAATACTAACTTACCTACTGTGCGATACGATTTCCAGTGATGATTCTGCTGAGCAGTGTGATGAACCTCAACGTCTATCGTTGTTTCCTGTGGCTGTAAGCCCTGATTAGACTATCGTTTGTCGTATCCACTTTCCAAAAGCCGACTCTGTCAAGTAAATTCACCAAAGGCTGCCTTCTTTGCCTGATTCAAACAACAAAATATCTCAATTACAGTACAACCAAACTTCCTGAATTTTACGAGCGCTGCCATGTTGATTTGCTTGTTTCCCTCTAGAGTAGCGTGATGTGTAAACGGTCATAAGGAACCAAGCTCAGCATGGTTAACTGATCCAAACTGGGTCCGAACTCATCACAGATCGGTTTTCAGAGGGTAGTGTAAATGGGGCTTTATTTTTTCCCCCCTTTTTTGTTTTCCTTCTAGTGCTCTTCCTCATTATTTCCCTGAGTTCTCTGGAGACCTAACCTTTCAGTCCCCTCAGATAAATCTCTAGTGGCTTGTCCCCTTTGGATCTGGGACTTGGACCTTTCTTTGCACCACTGCTATTGCTTCCCTTCCTGAATCTCCAAAACTCCAGTGCCATCTTCAACTCCCCCTAGGACAAGAAGCAAAACACCTTCGAGATTTTGCATCTCACACTCCTCAGGGCTTTCACAAGGTCAACCTCAGCCACTGTGGATGTATTCATCTCCCTACTAGATCACAGTGTTTACATGACATTTTCTTACAATGTATAGAAACTCCTGTGATGGACTGGCGACCTGTCCAGGGTGTACCCCGCCTCTCACCCATTGACAGCTGGAGATCTGCACCAGCACCCCTCACGACCCCACTTGAGATTAAGCTTGTTCGAAAATGGATGGATGGATGTATAGAAACTCCATTCCTAAACTCTTAAACTCTCTTAAACTCTCTAAACTTTAAACTCTCTTTTTGTAGTAGTATAAGAACATCTTTCAGTAATAAAATGTCGATATTTCTCACTCAATGATCTCTCTTAAGCAACTATCCACTGGGATAACCTGATGAACCTGCCACCATTTTAAAGTTTTCTTTGTGGCGTTTTCGCTACATGGTGAAAGTATGCACATACTCTGTGAGAACCAAAGTTTACCCAAAGTGGCAAGAACAAAAACAAAGTCCATTCTGTCAATGCCGTGACATACTTCACCAAAAACTGAAGGACAAAACTGCTGGAAGTCTGCACTAGCCAACCAAAAGTTAAGTAAATGTTTAATCAATGTTTTAGCTCTAATGGTTATCTGGTTTAAAAGACTTACTAATAGACTTACACCCAACAGAAATATAAATGCAACACTTGGTTTGCTGCCATTTTTTATGAGGTTAACTCAAAGATCTTGTCATGATTAGTTTCAGAGTAAACCCAATATGCAGAACACACACGGAGGCTGGATGAAAAGTTTAACAAGGTTTATTGAAACACAAGCACATGAATATTGCACTGGTACTGGAACTGGTCAGGGGGCAGGTTCACTGGAGTCTGCAGGGATGACAGTTCAATTAGCAACAGACTGATGAGTTGTGAGTCTTTAGATATTTCTGAGGAATACCTTGAAGGAGTCCGGGTTTCTCTTTGAGAGAGGAAACTGTTGGGTCCAGAGACTGTTTGTTCAGCAGAGTCTGATAATCGCTTCAGCGTCTTACTTCTGACTTTGAGGGCAGACCTTGATTTGAGTTTCCAGCTCTTAGCCAAGAGCTGCAGGGGAATCCACAGAAGAGTCTTCAGGTTTGGCTCAGGAGGGCAGGCTCGGCAGGTTAAGCTCATCCAGAGCTTCAAGGAGAGATAGGATTCCCGTGAGGCAAAAACAAGGAAGAATTAGAATCTTATCTCATCTAGAGATAGCTAAGATTCTCAGGTTTACTAGGCTCAGGTCGCTAACCAAACTAGATCAACACTGCGGCGTTGAAGCAAGGTCTGAAGGCAGGTTATATAGCGCTGGGTCTCTGATGATGAGATGCGCCACAGGTGTGTTGGAGGCTCAGCTCAGGAGGACCCACGGCGCACTCTGCTGGAGGAAGGTGGTACAGCTCCAGATCCCAACAGATCTAACTTTTTCCACATACAAAATATAACCATCTTCCTCAAATATTGTTCACATGCCAGTCTAAATCTGTGATAGTGTGCAGTTATCCTTTGTTGAGATAATTCATCCCACCTCATATCAAGGAATCATATCAAGATGCTGATTAGACATCATAATTAGTGCATAGGTGTGTCTTTGAGTTCCCACAATAAAAGGCCACTCTGAAAAGTACAGTTTTATCTCACAGCACAATGCCACAGATGTCACAAGATTTGAGGGAGTGTGCAATTGGCATGCTGACAGGAGGAAAGTTAACCAGAGCTGTTGCTCGTGTATTGACCGGTCAATGCTTTGAAATCAGTGGAGATAGTCATGAACTTTATAATTAGCTCATCCCCACACATCAACCACCATCATCCTGTGTGACTCTCTTATTGTCAAGATGGCATTCTGCTTCCTGGGTACCATCATTGCTCAGGAACTCAAGCTTAGATGGGCATTTTTTCCCTCACCAAGGAGGGATGGCAGATGATGCAATACCTATGACAGCTGAAAAAGTTCACCCTACCAAAGGGAGTGAAAAAAGTCACTTCTACTCAACTCTACCAAATGGTGACACATTCTCAGTCACCATTTGGAATGCTGCTGCCACCATCAGGGCCAAGGGCAGGTGCAGTGTACCATTCACTCTACAGAGATAGTGACTTGCTACAATCTTCATTCGCTTCAGAAACATAGACTTGAAGGTGAGTAGCAAAGACTTGTAGTTGATCTGTTCCACCCTGAAGACAAAACAGTTTCATACTCTCTACACTGACATGAAGGTGAAACCTCCCGATTCAAAAGCTTTTTTTTTGTCTAAAACTAGCCTCATTAACAAGGCCTGAGCGTCAGAATCTGCAGGTTAAATTACGTTTTTTGATTTGATTCTTCTTTTTTAAGGGACAGGGGATGCATGTTTATACCTTACCTTGTCACTTGGTCGAACAGGGATTTTTTTTTGACAAGCATCTGAAACGCAAGGCGATACAGCTGCTGAAAGAGGCAGTGCATCGTTTTAGGGTTAAAGAGTTTGGTTTCCTTACACTTCCATGTGAACCCAATGAGACAAAGCCAAAGAAAAGTTGTTTAACCTTTATGCTGCACCTACAAATCATCTAACTGATGCATCAACTAATCATCACAGTGCAGAAACAAGATACTTTGTTTCCTGCTTTTAACAATGTATAATGAGGAAATTCATACAGCAGAACAAATAAAAGTCCCACTATTCAGTGCTGGTTTTCTTGAGTAGAAGCACTCTTAAACTGAGAGCTACAACTGAGAGCTACATTTTACAATTGTTGAAATTTGGATAAACATTAATCAAACATACCGTTACATTTATCTAAGCACTAAACCTAAATTAAAAGAATAAAATAATTTTATCAGAAGGATCTTTTTTTTTTTCACCTTGATTTATACCTTTATTTCACCTTTATCTTAGGTCCCAGAAGTATGTTTTTGAACATGTGGTCTTCAGCTGCGAACATTTCGGCCAATCTTTGTTTTTGACTTGCAGATTTACAGCCCTGCTTAAAAAGGGAACAAAAAACCCAGTATTCATGCCACATTTCCTGGAATGGTTATTGGTTCCATTCAGGGTGTTAGAAATAACAAGGATACTGATAACCTTGGCGTGAGACCTTGTCAAAGCCCTTAAAGTTTATGGGTGGAAAAAGGTTAAAAAAATAATATCAGATGAAACAAATTCACGTCCGTTTGGCTGAAAGTAAAATTTAAGTCATAAAGTAATGAGTTAATGCCCAGGCTACCTGGAAAAAATACGTATCAAACTCTTCAAACATACTGGAAACATATTTTAAACTGTCCTTCTGTTGGATCTTAGGGAGATACTTTTATAGGGTTAGCTCCCGGTGCAAATAAATCTTCCACTTGATCTGGTTAAGGTACAATTTGTAATCATTATGTGCAGTCACAACCATTTTACGTTCTTAAAATCTTTTTTTTTAGCCTTCTCTAGTCCTGTTCTGTCCCAAGGGTTTCTTTCCAGTCCAAACAAACAAAGGGGAAGATACAGTAGGGGTAGTGTCCAGAGTGCCTCTTACTCTTATATCTAATTATTCATTCTTCCTCCGCTCTTTTTAGTCCTTGAGATAGAGCCCTGCCACCCTTTTGAAAATAAGACATCAGGTCTGGCCCTGCTGGTCAAACCAGCAAATGACATATGATTTGCGATACAATTTTATATTTTATGAATTCCTGTCAAACTGCCTGCTGAAAAGCATGCACAAATCTGCATGGTGCATGCAAGCAAATTTCAACATCTAAGACAAGCTAATGTTTTAAGGATTTTAAGGATATATTGTTTAGCTTTCAGTTTTTGCTCAAAGAAGCAGTACTTTACTCTGAATTCACTTCATCCAGTTTTTGTTTAAACCACAGAGGCACAAAAAACCAAATCCAAGCTGTCCCATGAGAAAATCTGCTTTATGAAGGATTATTTGCAAAAGGTTTGGATACTTAATGTTCCTGAGTAATCCCAGATCTGTTCTGTAGACTGTTTTCTTTGCACCTGTTGTAGTTTTAATACTTTTAATGTTCCTCAAGTTATACGAGACCTGAAATGTTTAATAAACGTTTGCATCTTGGCTCCATGAGAAGTAGGAGCTCTGATTTCTTCTTTTAGATTTGCTTTGTTATATGCCTTACCTACCAATGCCTGCTACCCTCGGTTCCTGAGCCCCAGGTGAGCTGAGCTCTGTCGCCATTTTCCGCTTCTACAGCATACTTAGAACAGCTGCAGGCTTCAAGGAGTTTATATGAATAAATGACCTAATCCGATCTGGCCAGCATCAGGGAAGTCCCCTTCAATGGAATAAAGAGCCGTGCTGTGGAACCAGAAAGATTTATCTGGATTAAGACTGAGCAGTAACGGTATTGATATTAGTTAGCAGTAGCGCATTTTCTGTTTGTGTTGAGTTACAGAAGCATGGATATCTTGAATCTAATTCATGTACAGTATAGCTGCTTGCACGTATAACAATGAGACCAGCGTGATTCTTTCTGAAGTGGCCCACAACTTAACCTCATTCCACCAAGACTCTGTCAAATGCACTTTTCTGCAGAGGTGCTCCAACTGAACCCTGGAGACTGTGTGCATGTCATGTAGATATCTGTCTTGCACTATCAGTGCTAAGTGTGATGAATTTCTCTGAAATGGTTATATACAACAAAAAAATGTTTTAGGTATGTTTCTGATAAAATATTTATTTTTAGATTTCATTAGTCAGAGAGTGTGGCTTTTGCTCCCCTATTCTTCAATATACAGTGAAACAACTAAATATTAATTATAGCAGTAACCCCAAGTGAAAGCACAATTTTTTCTAATACTACATGTCTGTTGCTGTTGGACATAGATAAGGATTTTGGACTAATCTTAGGCATGAAGATGCTTTAAGGTAGAGCTCAGCTAGGTGTCATGGTCACCAGCAAACTAACATGGCACCAACTCTCCTGACATATATCTGCCACCCCCCGTCGCAACTCACTGTTCATCTGTGTTCACGGAACATCGATCATAGACATAGTCTTATCTTAATTTTTCTGACCAATGATTTCTGACATGGTCTGTTATTTCCTTTTAATTTAATTAGTGCCACTGTGACGATGTTGCATATGAGAACCTTTGCTTCCCCCAAATATTGTGACTTTTACCAAATATTGTGGCTTTCACATCATGAGGCTTTTTTTTTCCTCAAACAGTCAAACTGGGAATCCATTTTGATGCAATGTGCCACATGCACCATGATGAAAAATTGTGACATTTTGAAGGAGTTTTATTCTGAAGTGGGAAAGTCATTGATGAAGCTCCTCCAATCAGATTGAGGTCTGAACTAAACCTCCAAGTAAAACTAAAGAGAAATCCTAAATGTCCTCCTCTGAGTTTGGTGCCCCTACACAAATCCACTAGGATTGCCTGGATATCATATCACTCTGACAGCATTTGGACTACTTGGATATAGTAGTTTTGTTTCCTATTTAAACATCTTGATTCAAAAAGATATTTTAAGACAAGCTTTTGAGCCTGAAAAACTTTTCTTTTTTTTCTTTTTTTATATCTCAACTATTTATATCAAAGGAAAGAGTGGGATTCTTCTCTGTCTTTGACTCCAGTTTTGACAATATAACTTCCATCAATCTTCTCCCAATTATTCCATCAGGGTCATGGTGGGGCTGGTGCCTATCTCTGGTAGTCAATGGGCATAAGGTGGGGTACACATTGGACCGGTTGCCAGTCTTTCAGAGGGAAACACAGAGGAAAAACAACCATTCATGCACATCCTCACACCTAAGGACAATTTAGAGAAGCCAATTAAACTAGCAGTCATGTTTTTGGACTGTGGGAGGAAGCTGGAGTACCCAGAAAGAAACCACACGTGCATGTGGAGAACATGCAAACTCCATGCAGAAAGGGCTGGGAATAAAACCCATAACTTTCTTGCTGCAAGGTAACGTTGTTACCCACTGCTCCAATTAGCAGCCAACATAAAAATAATTTTTCTAAACCAATGTATGCAATACTTCCATTGTGAAGAGGACTGGACTTTAATGGCTGGAGTGTCAGTATTTGATTAATATTACCTACTTCCAATTAGTTTATCTTACAAATTTTCTTAAATTTAAGTAAACCTACTATATAACATCTAAAATGTAAAAGCTGACAAATTTTACCTCACCAAAGCATTCACTTCTTTGATAATTGCTTCTTTTGAACCATTTCTTTAAAAAAAGCAAATATTTTCCTGCAGTCTTGCTCTTACTGAGTACACACCTGTCTCATCACTAAACATGTCCTTAGTTCAGAATGATTATATTTGCTTTTCAAATGCATGAAGAGTTTAAAAAAAAAAAAAGGCATCAAAAAACACTGGGAAACGTGTACATTTTCTAAATTCCAGATAATATTCATTTCAATAGTGGCAATAACTAGTTCTTTTAGGGCTTGTGATACTAAAATAATAAAAATGTTGGAACTTCTTATTCAAAAATCACTTTTTTAAAACACTCTTTGACGTAAAAACTTTTATTCTAAGTGTACAAAAAATTATGTCGTAAAATTTTTGTCTAAAAGCTAAGCAATCGTCCGTCTTAGACTTGAACGGAACTATTTGACTGCTCCCTGCTGCTCATGCAAATGAGTAAAATCCCAGACATCCTTGATCATTCTCCAAATATGCATGAGGCAAAACTCTGGTTTCACATTGCTTTAATTTGGCTTCAAAACATTTTCCCCTTAGGAGTAGTTCACAATTTTCAACACTTTAAAATTTCAAGTATACAAAACATACTAATTTTGTAACTGTCTCCCATCTAAAAGTGTAAAAAAAAAAGTACGTTTTTTTTCCCATGCCTGTTTTTTGTAGCCAGGACAAAGAACCCTCTAAACCAATACGGATTTGTAAGTTTAAATTACTTGTTTTTATTTCAGTAATTATTTGTAAACTTGCTATTTCAAATGTCCAATATTATGCTTTTTAAGACATTTCAAATTCAACTGTAGGCATATATATCATGAAGTAATACCTTTATCACCATGGAGTATTACTTTGTTATGAAATATATAAAAACTCTTTTCTTTACCTGTTCTTTACTGTTAGCCAGTGTAGTTGAATGATAAAGTGTCAAACACATTTTAAAGGCTTAACAGAAACCTCTTAACACCAAAATAAGATTTTCATGACTTAGACATTATGTCCAAATGTGCAGCCCTGTGTTCACTACTAAAAAAGCCACTTCCTCTGAATTTTAAACTGAAATCATCTCGTTCTGCCTCACGTCAGGCCTGATCTGAGAAAGTGGGTGTTTGTTCACAGTGAGACCAAATAAGGTACTTCCTGGGGGGGGATTTCTTCCCCTCGTTTTCCCAGGTGAGGTATAGGCTGCTGCTCAGACAGCTCAAATCATAAGGATAACTAGAGATGCATGATTAAATGGAAATATCAATTTTTGCAGGAAACTAATATAACAAATACACAGATAATATAGGTCCCTTAAAACATTTCTAAGATAGATAGCAAAAGAAAACAACTAAATGAATAGCAATGTAATTAGCAATATAATTGTGCAGTAAAGTAAAATGTGCATAAAAAGGTCATTTTGAAAATTACAGTTTACACCAGGTTGACCCCCATCCCTCAACTGTATGTTTTGTAGAAAAATGATAGAAATTAATGAAAATTATGAACACTTAATAAAAATTGCAGTGTTTATCTGATCAATTATTGTTGATGTTGATCTTACAAATTTAATGTGCAAGTACAGGAAAAAAACTGAATTAATTGGTAACCAGGCAAATTCTTACCACACATTGGTAAGCCTTTATTTTTATGATTCTGCCCTTTTGGACTTTGAGTTTTCAGTTATGAAAGTAATTCTGTTTTGTTGATCTTTGGCTCTTTTTCCAGTTTGTGTTATATTTAAGCAGTCTTGAATTACTCTCTGTTGTCCCCTTGGCCTGTCTCCTTTCCCCTAGCTCCCTGCTAGTCACTTCCATTCAGAGCCGCTCCATATCATCTGATTACCCCAGTCTTTGTTCTGTCTCCCATATATACTCTCCCTGTGCAGTTCTTCAGTGCTGGTTCCTTTTTGTTACCTGACTCCCCATGAGTGTTTTCTCCTGACACCTGCTTTTTTTGGGTTCGATTCTTGGATTTTGTTTCTGTTGCCGTTTACTTCATTAAAGTAAGGGATTGCTGAAGAGTCAATGAGTCGATGCAATCAACTGGTTTTCCTTAGATAGAAAACTTTAAATCAATTTGACTGTATGATCTGATTAAACTGTAAAGTGTCTTGAGATGACATGTGTTGTGAACTGGCGCTATATAAATAAACTGAATTGAATTGAAACTGAATTGAACTGAAACCTACAAGAACTCATCTCTGCCTCCCTCATCTCTGCATTTGTTTCCTCAACCAACCTCCGCCCTCATATTCACATTTATATCCTCTTTATAAATAAAATAGAGCATATTAATTAATAGAGCTGCCTAATTATTTCACATTTGGTTTCCATCTTGTGGGGTTAGAATTGTAATAAAGTGAAAATGAGGTTTATTCCAGAGGGTTGTCCCAGGATTGATGGGAAAGCCAGATAGTTATTTTTTTCTTTTTTGCTAAGGATCGCTCCTCTGATTTCTACCCTAAAAAAGAAACACCTCTCATCCATGAAACACAGGTCTGAGATGCCTGCCAGAATAGAAAGGAAAGCTATATAGGCTATAGCATGTCACATGTAAGATGATCTTAGCTGCATTTGAAGTTTTAAAAGCTTCTGGCTGAAAGATTTAGTATTAAGAGAGGGAACTGTATACGACACCCTTACAGGACCTTATAAATTGGAATCAATTTTTCAAAGGAAATCATAAAAGCCCTTTCTCTTCCGTCTTCTTTTCATGCCTCACTGATGGCTTCATTTAAAGTGGGTCTGCTCACATTCTTTTATTGTTACTGCTAAGTAACCACCTCAGGCATTAGCCACAATGACAGAAGGTTTACACTGAGGTTAGGGCTTTTTAAAGGTCCAGTTCGAGCGTTTCTTTACATTACATCAGACTATCTTGTGGTATTGTTAGGAAAAGGGGGCAAAGTTAAAATATTGTGCCAGGGAGAATTGCAAAGCCATTCACTTCCTAAAAACTGACCCATATGATGAGAAAAGCAAGGCCTTAGGTACAGCTTTAGCTTCTATTTAAAGGGCCCTTGTGTACGAAAAGGGATTGTTAAGGAGTTCTGATTCCGTTGTAATTAACTTTCAGGACTTGTAACAAAAAACGGGCCTCTCTGGTTGTAAGAGTGACACAATATGAAGCGCTCATGTTCGCTTTTTATCTTTGATCATCAGGGTTTTCCTCAACATCCATGAGTTCAAACAGTATATATCCTAATGTTTATAACTGCTGTTTATCATTTAACATTTTTGTAAAGAAAGTGTTTTCTAAATTTCTTGTGTCACCTGAAAGGACTGAGGAGTTATTTTTTCTGTTAAGAAATAACTTCTGTCAGAGCCATGGGATTAAAAAATAAAGAGGGTTTAAAACTTAAAACTTTGCAGGGTCCCTATACATAGATAGCAAACCAGCCTGGATCCTGAGCCATCAAGGTCCATGCTTTAGTATAGTTACAGGAATGGCTGGACGATCATATAGAAGAAATTAATTGACTTAAGTAAATTTTTTTTTTTATTCACTTTATGTTGCACCAGTTTACAACATGCCATCTCATGGCACTTTATAGAGACAACTAAATCCATTCATATAGACAGATCAGTCATTTCTTTTTTTCTAAAGAAACTCAGCTGCTTTGATTGAATCATTGGCTTTGCAGAATTCGCTCCAACTTATGTCTTGTTAGTAGACCTTCGCTTGCATTATGTTGTTGACTTTATAATGTCCCTCTCATTGAGCATGCATAGAGCGACAGTGGCGAGGAAAAAGACATTTAACAGGATGAACCCTTCAACAGAAACAGGTTAAGAGCCCGAAGCCTAGCATAACTATATCCTTAGCCACTCTAACTATAAGCCTTATCAAAAACAAAAGTCTTAAGCTCCTAAGTCTGTTTACCGTACCTGGAACTGATACCTGAAACTGTGCTGGATTCCTCTTTGGTACTTCTTCGGTTCTCTGATCTTATGGTCCTGACTCCTGAGCATCTCCTCAACACTGGCTTTGCCTTCTTGATGATCCTGCCTTCCTTCATCAGTTTGGAAGAAATCTTGCCAGTTCTTCAGCCTCCAGAGCTTAAACGTGTGGGACTCTCTGGGCAGCATCCACCGCGTTTTGTTGGCAGCTGACCGGCTTGAACTAGCCCCTTCCTCTGGGCACGGACTGAACTTTAAGACCAGGTTAGTAAGCAGCAGAAGATGCCATCAGTTAATCGAAAACTGGTTTTAAAAACATGATAAAATGCTTTAACTTGTGCATATTTACCCTCCCAAACAGCTTGTATTTGGATCTTGTATTTCTTCCATGCCCAACCATTCCCAGTCAATCCTCTCCCATGGTGATGTAGCTGTTAATGGATGATGAGTTTCACCCCCTGTAAAGAGGGTTACTAAGATGACACCAATGAGGCGACCATGGTGGTCTCTGGAGGGAGGCCTGAATCCTTGTAAAGATGGCGACCTCCACATCTGCAGTACTGGCCTTGCTAAGCCTGGTCTCTTTCAGTTTGATGACCCACACAGCTGTAGTCAAGACTTGGGAACAAGTTAGTCACTGATTCAATTAAACTGTGCTGCGGTTTAGCGTGTTAATAGCTTATTTAAAAGGAATGTTAAAATAATAAAGCAGCTGTCAGTCTTAAGACGATGGAGAGAATAGAATAGAAAAATGAAGTGTACTGCAAAAATGTAAGAGACAAGTCAAAGAAAAAACTAGAAAAGCACTCGGAGCGCGCAGACCTCCGCCAAGTAGATAATCTCCCACGACATATTGTGACTTCCAACTTAAGTTAATACCTGTATTCACACAATGTCCCAAAAAATTCCTGGATCCAGATGGTGATCCGAACCATCACATAAACTGAATGGATTTTTCCTTGGACTGAAGTGCAACTTTTGTAAAAATTTCATTAAAACCTGTTCAAACCTTTTCAAGTTATCCTGTACACAAACAGACAGACAAACCAACACACATAAACTCGCCTAAAAACATAACCTCATTGGCGGAGGTACTTAGAAAGAGACTAAAGTAAAGTAAGGCCAAATATGTACATTTATGTACATTTAAAGTTAACAGGCGTTAACAGATCATTTTGAGAGTTTAATGGATTAACATTCATTTGAAATACTATTAATTTGATGAATAATAAAATGACTTGCAGACACATTTTCCTTTTTTTTTTTTTTTTTTTTTTACCAGCGTATTAAAATGAATAGGCTTTTATACATACCTATTCAACAAAACTTAAAAAAAAAACTGTATCCGGAATTTGCTTTCGTTTGTTAAGAATGACAGTTGAAGAGAGGTAACCTTTGCCCCACTCTGCAGCTCCTTGGGTTTGTCTAAACACAGCTGACCAGATGCATGCAG
This sequence comes from Cyprinodon variegatus, assembly GCF_000732505.1. NCBI lineage: Eukaryota > Metazoa > Chordata > Actinopteri > Cyprinodontiformes > Cyprinodontidae > Cyprinodon > Cyprinodon variegatus. The sequence continues at coordinate 135,463 of NW_015151082.1, read as the reverse complement.
GCAGGGCAGCTCACTGAATCACTCCTGAGCTGATGAGAAAGTGACCACAAATCAGGGCAAGTGACTGCTGCTTTTGGTCCCTTTGCCTTGAGGTTAAAAGGGGTTAAGAAACAAAAAGTTAATGTCAAGGAGGTCACATTGGGAGGGAAATATGGGAGGAAGAGACAAACTGGTCATTTTCTGGTAAAATGTGACATATAATGTCAAAATTAATCAGAATATTTTAATGAATTATTTCTATAGAAGAAAACTGTCATAACATTAGCCTTAAGTGTATAAACAAATTCGTATAGGAATAACTACCCTGTTCATGAATACTTCTCTCATAACTTATGTCTGTCCAAGAAAATAAATACTAAAATATGAAATAATAAAAAAGTCAAAATTAACTTAAATGCATATTGTTGCAAACAAATTCATTAAAACTGCAAATTGACTTGATCTTTAATTTCTGTCCTTCCTACAATCTAATTAAACTTTCCACATGCAAAATGTCTATTAAGCATCACAGATTTACTTGAGAGATATTGCAGTTTGGATTAAAAAAAGATAATTATAGGCACTTCAAAGCAATTTTACATGGGCTTGTTTTTTGCTCAAGGCTTATATTACATGCTGATGAAGATTCTCAGTCATCCAGGTCATAGTCATTCCATAAAAGTTTAAAAACAATCCACTGGACTTCGTTTCCAAGGTTTGAAGACGTTTCGCTTCCCCTCCATTTGAGCCTTTTTTCAGAGGGATTTTTTCCTATCTTGCCTATCTAAGATCGATGAAGGGTGATCTTTCTATAGGGAGATATTTCCACATCACGAAATACATGCAGTCAAATTTTACACAGAGTGTATACAAAACTGAAATTTCGATACATGCAGCTTACAACAGTGAAATTGAATGAACGTTCTAATTTATTAAGCGCAGCAGTGATCAAGAATGTAAACAGTGTAGGAGAAAACTAAGTCAGTTTAAAAGTCATGGTGCAAAAGGCATTGATACGGAAAGGTTCAGTGCAGTGCAAAATAAATAAATGAGCAAAATGCAGTAGAACATTGAGTTGTGTTCTATTTAAAGGGATTATAAAAAATAATCAGGCGTAAATCACTTATTACAATGCAACTGTATTTTTTTTTACTTCAAAATTAGTATTTTTCTTTATTGTCTGTATACGATTATTCTACAGTAATAATGATTGATTTATTTTGACGCTTTTTAAAATATTTATGTACAAAAACAATACATGTTTTTAATTATTACTTTATCTGCTTATATAAAAAGAATCTGTATTTTTGTACATATGCTTCTGGTGCGCATTTTACTGTTTGAAAAACTAACTTCAAATAAAACTGGACTCAATTAACGTTAACATCAGCATTACAGAATTTACAATATAAATAACTAAGTAATTAATTAACTTACATATTATTTTAGTTAATCACTTTAAAAAAATGATTGAAAATCATTTATTTAGCTTTTTTTGCTCTGAAACCCTGCCTAAATTCTGAACAGACTGTAACTTAGTGAAGTCAGGGATTTTCTAAAATATTATTAGCAATTATGGCAATATAAAAATAAGCTGTAAATCCAGTTGGGAAAATGAGCGGTGTCCAAATCAGACACATTTCCATCTGACATAATATATTCATTCATCACTACATAAAAAGAAAAGTAAGTCAATGTGCCTGACCCTGCATAAACACTTGCCATAAAAGTTAACACAGAGGATTTGAAGGGCCTCGGCTCCTTGATGCGGGTTTGCTGATGGCCAGTCCAGACCTGTTTCTTTTGGCCAGCTGCTTCTTCAGATCATCAGCCTCGGCAAGAATGACGCAGCCGTTTCCGTGCGAGCAGGTTACAATAGGCAGAGGAATGCCTGCAGAGTCATAAAAGGAGCACTACAGGATCTGGAAACTAGATTGGAACATATAAAGCACTGCATTAATCTCTGCTGGAGGTTTCTCCTTTTCATGCTTGGCATTTCTTTTTTTTTTTACCTCATTGTCAAACTCAAAAATGTACAAGCAGGCAGCCTCTCAGCTCTCTTTATTGACCTTTAATTGTGCGTGAACATTGGTGTCATGAACAAAAGCAAAATTGTTTTGGTTATAAACATGATTACCTGACAAAATAAAGCTTCAAGTTTTGCTCCATTAGCTTAGTTGTAGCCTGATTTTTCTGAATGTGTGGGAAATTCTTTCTCATGCTGAAAACAAGGCAGCTGAAAACTGTACAGACACTGCTGTGGTCAAAGGTTTCCCATCCGACATAAATGTGATCCAGATTTGTCAGTTTTCATTTGCAGGTAAGTGATGAAGAGAAACAAACACAGATTGTATCAGGAAACCTTGCTGTTGGCAGCTATAAACCTTTGCTATTTCTGGAAAAAGAAAAAAAATTCCAAGACAAATTATAGAGGCGTTTTTATCAAAAGAAATTACTTGGCTGCAGTTTCTTCTATTTATCCATGCACATTCTTTAGACTTTTACAAAATAATTCATAAATAGAGAAACGGGGAACAAAGACAAAGAAGGCCGCTCACACTGAGCCTGGTTCTGCTGGAGGTTTCTTCCTGTTAAAAGTTTTTTCCTCTCCACTGTCGCTACATGTATGCTTAGTGTGAGGGATTTCCTTCGAGTCAATGAGTCACTTTTATGGCCACTCCTGTGGCCATAAAAGACTATACCACCTAAACTGACTAATTTGAAAGGACTAATAAATACATTCGGTAATAAATAATTACATGGACCTTAATGCTCTATATTGCCTCCTCAAATCTCTAATGTTTCCTCTTTCAAACCCTTTATTATGCTGCTAATGGTGTCTGAAGTATCTACAGTAGTGCTATTAAGCATTTTGGTCAGACTATATGATGCCTGGTTACGCTATTGCTTTAGATCACTAGCGCTTTTCAATGTATTGCAAATTTCCTGCAAAAATGGGCCCATTTCTTTTAAATATCTTAGCCCTACATGCAGTACATACCTACATTAATTGAGCCACATTATTCAGTTTTAAGTTGGATTCAAAATAAATTGAATTTTCATCCGTGATGTGTGATGGGGATAAAGTCTAAACCCAGAAAAAAAAAGGACTAAGTAACTTTAAAATCTAAATACTCACTTATTTGCAAATGTTTGCTGCTGTTTTTCTGATGTTGGTGGGGGATGGCGTCAGGTGATGTGATCTACTGATCTCATCTTGTTCTCAGATACTTGAGCCGTTAAACTAAAAGAAATAAATCAGAGGACCCCACCCCCACACACCCCACTCCCTCCTCCTACGACCCTAAAGTAATTTTTTTTAACCCTCTCTTTTGTTCCTAGATCCCACATGTGCTCAATATATCACTTAGACTGTATCACCTTCTCCCTTTGTTTATCATCTCCTCGGATGTCCATGTGGAATCCTCATCTTATTCCCTTCACCTGGGTCTCTGGGACTTCCAAGCGTATTTTACAAGCCACCAGTCGCTGAGCCTAATGGTTTGCAGCAGCAGAGCTGGTAGCACACATGATATCTTGAATGTAACAATCAAAGAGGCATGCAAGATTTTGGTATTTCCGCTAGCCAGCACATGTGCAGCAGCTTCCAGCTCCCGAAGCTGAAGGACATAAAGGTGGAGTTGAAAATAGTTCAAACAAATGAACATCTTATCGCCATATGTCACTATGATATTGTGCATCTGTAGGGAGAATAACCACAATGGTATAAAGTCCCCAAAGAAAAAAAAAAATATAAGACTGCTATATTTTCATTTTCCTTTGTTTGTTTTGTATCATTGCATTTATTAATTATAATAATGTGATATACCTTTAAAACAAGAAACGAATGAGAAAACAAGGGCGGTCTGATATTTTTTTCATGTCTGTATTTGTTTTAGGCAAATATTAGAACTGACCCTAGTACTTTAATGGATTATATACGGTGACATTACACCAAATGTTTAAGTTAGGTGGATGAAAGGTGACAAAGTCGTTCGGACATAGTAATAGAATGTGTCAATGTGTTGTTTTTTCTAGAATAAAATAAGTAGTTACATAAATAATACTTCTAAAGATATTTTAATTTTTTTTCCTTCGGAGGACAACAATGCAAGCAATTTTTATTATTTTTTTTTTTTTCAAACGGGTTAAAAATACATTTTTGGAGACATCAGATGTTTGCATCAATAAAACTGATGAAGGAAGAAGTCAACAGTTGGGTCAGTATACACTCATTGTCTTTGATAGAGCATTAGAAATCCTTTTGTTTGGTTTCCTCCTTATCAAGTTCAGCCTTATGGCAAATAGAATAGAGTTCTAGCTGGCATAGTGGTTTTCAACATATTTACTTTACCAAGACAGGCTTTATACATACCTATAAAACCCTCCCATGACACCCAACCTTTGATGCTTTATTCTACAATAGCAAAGGTGTTGTCTACAAACCGCTGCCAAAAACGACAGATGAAGAGTGGGAGATGAAAAATGAGCATATAATAAATGGGAGTCTAAATCACCAGCTCAATCAGGATACAACACCATATCACTTTGTGTGGATTACAATATGATATTTGCCAATATCACAAAGTCTGTCACAATGTGATATTAATGAAATTAAGACACTAAAAGAGATCAATAAGATTTTTTTTATAACCCAACTTAACACAGTCATCAACATACATATCAACTCACAAAGAAACTTGATTTATAAAAAAAAAATCATCTGCTTATATTTTGACATGGTAGATAATGAAGTGGACTGATAATATATTTTGATTTTGCATTGATCTCTGATATTGGCATATCACTTAAAGAAAACCCCACATAGACAAGCTGAAACAGAACAGTTTGTTAATATTCATGGAGAGAACTACAGGACAACACAGCAACTTTTTTATGAGTACATAAATGTGTGAAAATGCAAATGATGTGGTCATGGTCTTACCTTAGTGGTGATCTGTACAGAATGCCACTACCATCTGCCCTCCAGGTTTCAGAAACAAGCAGAGAGCATCCAAGAACTCAGGAAACCAGCAGCCAAAAGGGGCGAAGGCCCTGTTGTGTACTTGTATCAGCTATTGCATTCAATATTTAATTTAATACCTTTCAGACTGCCATGTGTTTTCCTTTGAACATACCCAAATGGTTCTAAAGTGGAAGAGAGCTCTGAGCTCAAATCATGGTCAAACTGCACCCCCACTGCCCTCCTTTGCTCCAGACTGGGGACCGGCCTGCTGCCTCTGCTTGTCTGTGCCTTTTGCTTTGTTCTACTATGGCTCCTCTCTGAGCTCCAGTACTGGTCCTTGCCTTACCTCTGTTGAGCAGGGATTTATCCCTAAAGCAGGATAACAGGTTCATATGATTGACAGAGAGCAGGATCACAAGAAGCCACCACGATCCAGCCTTAGCTCCTGGATTTGGCAGTCAGAGGGATGCAGGTACCAAACTGTATCTCTGTGCAACATATGTTAATCTCTCTCACCTCCTAATCACAACTTCTATGCAATGAAATTTCAAGGAATATTTAATAACCAGCTTGCATGCAATGTCTAGCAACTTATAATGTCTCATCTTTATTACAAATATTATACTTATATTTGGAAAATCACGGTGCTGAATTTAGTGTGAAGGGCCAAATAATGACACTGGCATTCCTGGCTCCATCAGATCTACAGATATGCTCCCAGTTCAGTGACAAGAGCTACAGCTGGATCAACGTCATTACCTGCGGTACTTCTGTCTATCCTGGAGCCTACAACCAAAACTGTTAGCTACAAGGGGATCACTTAGACAACAGTGTTAAGGCAAAGAGGTGCTGAGGAGTTCAGAGAAGAGCAGCAGAAGCGCATAGCAAAGATCAGGCAGCTGGAGCTAAGGAAGGAGAGCAAAAGTAGAGAGCATGAGGCTGTACACAGGCAGCAAGCTGGGATCAACTCTTGACCTGGAGCAAAATCTTACTTCCTCATAACAGCTTTTTAGTCCATTGTCATCACACCCCTTTCAATAAATCCTTTACTAAGATCTTTAGCTTTTGTGTAATGGTTCTTATTAGCTGTCTATAAAAAAAACTCTTTTTCAGGATAGGAGAATAATAACTGCTGCTATGTAACATTGTCTTCCTATCAGTGTGTTCTCTGTAACGCTGGTACTAAGACTTTCCGATTTGTTAATAAGAACATCTAGAATTTTCACTGATTTTCTGCTATATTAATTGAGAAAAATCCAGAGTAGGTTCACACAAATTTAGGAGGCCTGTTAACTCTTGTAGTTCTTTTGCAGTGTTCAAAAAAGCATTTAATTTAATTTAATTTCTTGGCTTAAAGGGATTATTATGATTAAAATGAACAGCTTCAAATTTACCTATGAATAAATTGGCACGGTTTGTTACTTGTACTCTTCAGCTTTGAACTCAGTAATGTCAGAGGTAGAAAGAATGATCATATTTGAAAAAAGATTATTCCACTATAATTTAGTCAAATCCAACAGAAAACCTGAGGGTGTATCAGTTTCTGTCTTATTCAGATAATATGATAATGCTTTTGAGTGTGCTTGTTCTATGGAACGTGGAGTAGATCACTCAGCAAAAAGCAATTAAAAAAAATCTGTAGTGTCTTTAATATAAGAGAGAAACTAATATAAAAGTGTATTAATATAAAAATAAACATATATAGAAAGAGCATCTATCCACCTGCAACTATAGGAATACCAGGAACAGGCTCTAACTTTGATATATTTTAGGCAGTGTGATGAAGTCTTACCTTATGGGATGTTGTTACTATAGAAAATCTAACTTTCTGTTTAATTCTTGTGCAAACACAATGTAGGATTTGGCTCAAAGTTATATTTCCAAGCTGTCTTGGAACTCTAACTATAAACTACCATGTTCCAGATTACAATAGCACCACCTTTGTCGGCTGTCTTTATTTTCAAATTTGGTTGACAATTTTAATTTAGGGCCTGCTGAATGTAAGACTGAGCTTTTAGTTTTCACTAGAATACCTGGAATAGTAAAGGATGTTTTGGTCAGTACCAGGAAAGCAAAGAAGTGATTTCCTCTCACTTCTTTGTAGAAAGGAACAGTTGTAATATCATAAGCAAGCTAAAGTCTATATGGGTGGAAAATCAACTGTTTTATTTCTCAAGATTATTTTTGAAAGTTTCTAAGAATTTGGAGCTCTTTAAAAGAACAAAATGTTTTTCTATAACAAAAAAATTATTTTGGTAGTTCCGACCACTACACATGTCTGTTATGATAACATTTTACTCTGTGGTAGCAGCTCAGGTGTGATGATTTCACAAAGTGATTCCATGAGGGTGATAAACACAGCAGAAGTCACACATAACAAAAGATATGAATAGCCCACAGGACGACACCTGGGCTATTTTGGAAGTAAAGGTAAGGATAGCATGGCTGTAATGAATCCTAATAGGAAAATACTCACATTATGTTAACCTTGGGCAAAGACAGTTTGTATTTTAGTAATAAAACAAGATGACTGAAAAAAATGACCTGATTAAAAATGCATGTTATTGCTCCGAACTATTGTTATACTTCATTGTTATAATAGTAACACTAAAACTGATGTTAATACTATTACAAATACTACTAGTACTACTTATACTACTATCACTACTACTACTACTACTACTACTACTAATAATAATAATAATAATATAGTACCATTAATATATTCATTATTATTATCTTTTTATACATAAAAGTATTTGTAAGTTGTTTGAATTCTTATATTACCAGGGGTCTTTCTCTAATGTGTCTGCTTGAGTTCCATGCCTGTGGATTCTCTCTGGGTACTTCCGTAGATCTGTACAAAGTGTATCCTACCTCATTTTCGAAGTCTACAGGAGCTAGCCCCCTAACCACTACCAAGGGCCCTTTGAACCTGCAAGGTTAGGCGGGTATAGATAATGTAGAAATGAATTTTGAAGGACATAAAAATCACACAATGATTTTAATGATTTGTTTTCCTTGCTGCACTCGTACTGCAGCCACACTGCAGCTGCACCATATTCAGTGTTAGCCCAGCGTTAAAATATGCACAGACTTGCACAAATCCACAACCTACAATTTCTATCTCCATAAGGTGCAAATTGAATTGTGTGTGCAAAATCAGTTTAATTTGTTTAATGAATGTGCTGACTGTAATGTAATTTGATTTATGGATGGAGGTAATGTAAATTAAATACTTAGCCCCCACAAAGCAATTTATCAAGCATGAAAGCGATTGTGGGTGATGATTTTTCCTTTATTTTTAACATGTTTTAAAGTCAGGTGTCGACTTAAACTTGTTATTTCAAGGCTGTAATTCTTTACTATCAGGAAGTCCACAAATTGTAGATAAAAGCCTTTAGCTGATCCAAAATTCTACAGCCAGAGTTCTGATGAAAATGAAAAAGAGAGATTATATTTGTCCTATCTTAGCTTATCTTCATGGACTTCCTGTTAAATCTAGAACAGAATTTAAAATCTTTGCTCTCACATATAAAGCCTTAAATGGCCAAGCTCTGTTTTATAGCAGAGATCTGATTGTACCTTATGTTCCTAACAAAACACTTACCCTACCCTGTAGGTTTAGTAGTGGTTCCTTGAATTTCTATAAGTAGAATGGGAGGCAGATATTTTACTTATCAGGCTCCTCTCGAACCAACTAACAGTTTTAGCCCATAAGGCAGGCACCCAGTCTACTTTTAAAGCTAGGCTTTAAACTTTCCTTTTTGTTAAAACTTACAGGTAGAGGGGTCAGATTGTCCTGATCTACCTCTATAGTTATTCTGCTATTCGCTTAGACTGCAGGATGACATAGGAACCCCTTTTCATCATTCTGCTTCATTCTATCTCTTCTATTAGTTAGTTTGCACCTCTAACTTTATGCTCTCTCTGATTTTTCTCATCATAGTATCTTCATCTGATCTGTGGCTGTGACACCATCATGGAGAGAAATATCAGCTGTGCTGCTGCTGCTATGAACACCTTTGTTTGAAAATGTTGGAGTTTTACCTGTTTTTCAGTGTAGTCCTGTTTTTCTTATTATGACTAACTGTATGTGCTCTCTTTCTTCCTCTGACATGGGAGCTTGGCTCAGAGCTTGTCTGCCTGGCAGTGTCTTTCCTTGACAGGGGCACCAGTGGAGAGAGCTACATTTTGTTTCATTGTTTCTTTCTGTATAGCCTCGTTCCCACTGAAAACCCGGGTTTTCCAAAACCAGGTTGACCCTCTAACAGACCGAAAAGCCAAGTCTGACCACCCGCTGTGGCCAATTTTCCCCACCACTGCATGTCTGTACGATGGAAATCAGGAAAGTAATTAGGACAATAATCAAGAGCAACATGGATGGGAGCCAGAGCATAGTCAATATTCTTTATTATTTTGCTCTTTTATCCGTCTGATTCCCTCTTACCAGTGCCGTACCATGTTTATCCAGGGTCTGGTGTTCCCACAGCATGCCCATCAGAGCTGAGGCCATTTTAATGCGAGTCGCTTGTCGAGTCTTTCGACCCGGGTAGACAAGCGTCAGTGAACTGTTCCCACTACCATTAAAGACTGATTGTTCAAACAGGGTTTAAACAGGTAACTGTCAAAGAGGTATATGTCTGCTTTTGTCTCCTTGAACACCAATCAGCCTCGGCAGATGGCCGCTCATGCTGAGCCGGGTTCTGCTGGAGGTTTCTTGGTGTTAAAATGTAGTTTTCCTTTCCATTCTCACTAAATTCATGCTTGGTGTGAGGAATATGAGTCAATGCAATCAGATGGCTTTCCTTGGATAAAAAAACTTTTAACCAGTTTGACGGTAGTATCTGGTTGAATTGCGTCTGTAAAGTGCCTTGAGAAGACGTTTCATGAATTGGCACTGTAGTGTCAGGATAATACAGGAGGGTGTTAAATCCTGGCATTTTTGCCTGTCGTACCTCCTCCGGTGCCCATGGGTCAGCTGCAGGGTCGTCAGCCAGGAACCACCATTCACCAATGTTTCGCCCCTTTAATCCTGGACCGTCTCCTTGTGGCGGGGCAGTGACAGGGACGTCTCCCTGTCACCCCCTGCAGCTGAAAGATGTTATTCCCTGCAACTGCTATCTGGGGGTCAGGTGTTATTCCCCCAGGTTCTGTCCTTCCTCCGCAGTAAATAAACTGAATAGAAATTGAAGTGAATTATTTGTGATGAATAAGGTAATGATGGTGTTATAAATATCATATATATTAAATATATATATTAATGATGTAAAAAAAAAAAAAAAAAAAAATATATATATATATATATATATATATATATATATATATATATATATATATATATATATATATATATATATATATATATAAATAAATAAAATATATTGATCATTATTACATTTATAATATTTTCTTAAATAATCATTACTATTACCTCCATCTCCATTGCTCAGAACATAAACTTTTATGAACAGCAAATCTAAAACTGCACATAGGAAAATGCATTCCCATTGTCTGACCCAAACATCCAAGGCCCTAAGATAATTGGCTCAGACATTGGTGTAAGCAAAGATGATAAAACAAATACCTGCCTTGTGCTTATAGGTTGAGTTTGTGTTTATGTGGATATATTTGTATGAAGGATTTAGCAATGTTAGAAGCACCCCGGCTTTCTGATTTTTTTCAATTAGCATCTAAAAGAGCAAAATGAAAGACTGACATCATTGACATCATCTGGTCTTTTAACTTTAAGCTTGCAGAAGCCTGGTTTGCTCTCTTGATTTCATTCAGAAGATGGGAAAAATAATTGCTTGTGGAAAAATATATTTCACCCCTACAGACTTTTCTGCCCTGCCACTCAGGGCTTAGAACCGCAAAACTTTATCATATTTCCAAATCTGCATTTTGTTCACTGAACCCAGTTTCCTTGCTAATTGAGTTTGGTAGTTATCAAAATGTTATTGCTCTTTGAAGAACAACCTTATATCTGAATTTAAAGAAAGGAAATAGACCCAAACACTTTCAGTGAGGATGAAGCCGTTAGCCTTCCTGCAGCGCTTGTTGTGTAGCCGACATCCTGTTGTTTTGAACAAAAACAGAGAGCACTGTTGGATAGCAATGAGCCGAAGCATGGGCAATATGTGGGGACTTTCCGTGAATTTGGCTACTTTGGGAAGGGCTTTCACGGGACAAGCTTTTCTTGTTATGGTGGAAAAAACTGACAAGCTATGTTGGTATTTCAAACAGCATGTGTCATATTAGCAGCTGAATGTGTTGATGGTTGCATGGAGGCCGGTTGCTCATCTGTGACCTTTGTTTCCAAAGCAGTTTTGGCTGCAGGGAAAGAAATAAGAACGTAATGTAATAAACAAAAATTCAGTTTATATTCAAACTTACTGCAGAAAAAAATAAAATAAAATGTAATAGCTTTTGATTTTATTGATTTGACAACCTAGTTTTAAGGCGACATCTTGTGTTGTTAAGATCTTATTAGGATGTAAAAATCACATCCAGATTTATTGTAAATCATATTCAGATATTAAATCAACTTTTTGGATTGATTCAGTTTTTGTTTTTAATTGAACTGAATTAAATTGAATGACTTGACACAGCACTGATCTGTAAATTAAAAAAGTATATGACTCAACATTGAACTGATTGCAAAAACATGACTATCCTGATACCAGATAGCATTTTTCTGGCTTAGTTTCTAAGCTCACGTGCAAACAGATCATGTCCCACAGTCCAAAAACATGATTGTTAGGTTAATTGGCTTCTCTAAAATTCTCCTTAGGTGTGAGTGTGTGTGTGAATGGTTGTTAGTCCTGTTTCTCTCTGTGTTGCCCTGCGATGGACTGGCGACCTGTCCAGAGTGTACCCCGCCTCTCACCCATTGACAGCTGGAGATAGGCACCAGTACCCCTAACGACCCCACTTGGGATAAGCGTGTCAGAAAATGGATGGATGGATGTAGGGGTTTCCTTTTATTTATTTTGACATAGAATATCAATTGACTATTAAATAAATCCAATACATAAAGGTTAAAAATCTTTTTGCATGTCAGTTGGTGAAGAAGTTCACCAACTCTCTGCAGAGTTGATACACACCTCCATGCTTCATGTACCCTTCAGATTAGCTCAAGAACAGAGAGCTTCATGGAATGGGTTTCCATGGTCGAGCAGCTGCATCCAAGCCATACAACACTAAGTGAAATGCAAAGCGTCAGATGTAGTCATGTAAAGCACGCAGCAATTAAACTCCAGATCACGAGAGATACGTTTTCTGTAGTGACAAATCAAACTTTTTCATCTGGAAGCTGATGAACAAGTCTGGGTTTGGTGGTTGCCATGAGAACGGTACTTCTCTGACTGCCTCGTGTCAGGTGAAAATTTTGATATTCAGGAGCTGGTTTTGTACCTTAGTTAAAGTGAAAGTAACTCTGAATTCTTCAGCAAGACAGATTGGACAATTCCATGCTTCAAACTTTGTGGGAACAGTTTGGAGCTGGCCCTTCCTCTTCCAGCATGACGTAGCACCAGTGAAAAAAGCAAGGTACATAAACGCCTGGATGGCAGGGTCTGGTGTGTATGAACTTGCCTGCACAGACACCTGATCTCAACCCAATAGAACACTTTTGGGAGGAATTAGAGTGGAGACTAAGAGCCAGGTCTTCTCATCTGACATCAGTGTGTGACCTCAAAAATGCATTTCACTCCTAAACCTCGTGGACAGCCTTCCCAGAAGAGTTCAAGCTGTTCTAGCTGCAAAGGTTGGACCAACGTCATATTTATCAATGGAATGTTAGTTAAGCTCATATTTGAGTGAACAAATACTTTTGACAATATAGTTTACTTGCAGTCGGAAGGAAAACGTTAATCTGTCAACGGTATGGATAGTTTTGACACTGTAGTATGGGTGGGAGAGGAAATAATTTGAAGGATTTACCTGGAAAGTGTAGCTTTGCACTCCTGAACAACAAGTAATTAAAAATGCATAATCCCCATATTTTCTTTGATCTGCTGACAAGAGTTTTTACTTTCCACATTATGTAGATGATGAACAGCTAGACATGCAACTGATGGGGGATTTAATTTGCAAAAATAAAACATAATCAAAAACTGTTTTGTTCTAATTAATAGCATGTGCAGAAATCATTGCATTCTAGATTTATATGTTGTTAAATAAGTATCTGAGGTCCAAAGTGAACAAATTATTTACATTCACACATCATTAACAAAGGGAAAAACCAGGGACTGCAGCACACACTGGGACCTTTAATGGGCCCTTTCGGCATCTTTCGAGGCCCAAATCAAAGAAATGCTGACAGTCCTCGTATAACTTAACACCGAGTCGGAGGAAATAAAAACACTTCTGTGGCTCGAGAGTACTTCGTCGAGTGGCGTGACCCAATCTGGTCAGGGTGTAACTGAGAAGGCCTTGTCTGGTAAACCCAGGTGCAACAGAGGCGTTAAATGCTGGGAGGAAATAAGCAATAACTGGGAGTTTGTGTGTGTGTGTGTGTGTGTGTGCTCGCATACTTTTTCAAAAGGGGTGTCAGAGTCGATAAGAGTCCCGCAGCGGCTGCGAACAGCTGGAAATTCATTGGACTACTGACTCCAAGAGCAGCGCTGCAAAACTCATTCTATGCACAGCAGCTTTAGAGATGCTGCAACAATACCAAAGTCCTTTGTTCAGATCAATTCCCTCCTCTTTTACATTTAGCTGTAAAATTCTCTAACCAGGATCTCAGCAGTATTTTTGAGGGTAAGCAATAACATGTAAACCCAAGAAATATTAAAAATAATAATAATAATAATAAAACTCATCTTGGAACAAGTTTGGAACAGCATTTTTCATCCTAAGTGTAAAATATGCTGAAAAGAAAGATTTTGACACAAACTTAATACACCATAGAGCAAACATCTCATTTTTTTTCATTTCCAGGTTCCAGGTTTGCTGTGTCACATTAGATTATATATAGCTGAACATGTGAAACCGAATATTGACGTACAAAACATTTAGTGAGAACAATTGTCTGTGATCTGTCAGTGTGCCGATATGCATCGGCTGACAGCTCTGTGGAAACTGACAGGCCAATAATTTCTCAACTTTTTCATTCAACAGACTATGTGAAGTCATAGTTGGAAATGTGCCTTCTGCATCCTCATTTCATGTTAACGCTGAGCTTTCCCAGCTAGGGATGAAACTGAAAGAGTCCCACAGTTATTAAAGTTCAAACAAGCGAACTGGATCTCTGAATAGAATGTTTTTTCTATTTGATTGAGAATCAGCATGGTCCCCTTTATACAGTTTAAAGAGTCAGCACATATCATTTCGCTATGCCATTAAGAAAAATTCTAGTGGAGCTGGGAAAAGATACAAATGTGCCTTATCAAAACACCCAAGGACACTGTACAGGCAGATAAAACATTAAAAACAGGAAGCTAAAAAGTACAAGCATAAGGATGCCACAAAACAAAACAGCAGGAAGTAAAATAAAGCCAAAGGAAGAAAAGGAAGAAAACAATATTAGAGTGATGCATATGAACTAGATGGGATAAGACTGTCTGAACAGGAAAGTTTTGAGTCTGGATTTGAAAAGAGGGAAGGAGTCCAGAGTACGGAGATCCGGAGGGAGGGAGTTCCAGAGGTGGGGAGCAGAGCGACTAAATGCCCGGTTCCCCATTGTGACAAGACGGGCCGAGGGAACGGAGAGCTGGAAGGTGTGGGAGGATCATAGGGAGCGGGTGGGGGTTTGAACGTGAAGGAGATCTGAGATGTAAGATGGAGCCAAGCTGTGGAGGGCCTTGAATGTAGTTAGGAGGAGTTTGAAGATGATTCTTTGTTTGATGGGGAGCCAGTGGAGTTGTTGCAGGATGGGAGTGATATGATGAGAAATGGGGGTCCGAGTGATCAGGCGTGCTGCAGAGTTTTGGAGGAGCTGTAGTTTCTGGAGGGACTTGTTTGGAAGGCCAAAAAGAAGTGAATTACAGTAATCGATGCGTGAAGTGATGAGACTGTGAACAAGAATGGCGGTAGTTTGGGGAGTGAGGGAAGGACGGAGACGAGAGATGTTACGCAGATGGAAATAGGCAGAGTGCAGTGCAGTGAGGAATGCTCTTATTTGCATATACGAGAAAACAAACAACTTCTCCACAGACGCATGGCCCAAGACAGAGGAGTGACCTCCTCAGGACAAGACTCTGCGGTACATCTACACCTTATGGACAAAGGATTTTCTTTTGAGGACCAGAATGTTCACGATTTCGACAGAAAGGAGGGGTGTGAAGGAAACAATCAATATTAAGAAAGAAAACCAACCTTAAACAGAGGGGGTGGACTCAGATTTCAGCTTTCAAAAACCTGCTATGCAGTGATTGAGTTGATTCCTTCCAACTATCATCACAAACCCCATCCCCTTACAGGGGGAGCAGAAGACCTCGTCTCTACAGGACGGCCAACAATTTCCTCTAATGACCCCCCTTTCAGAGACATAGACAGGTATGGGGTATTACAGTCTAACAAAGAACCCAAACGACCCCCAATCCAAAGGGGCGGACCCGTTCGTCTGGTTCAATTTCAATTTAGTTTTTTAAGCCAAAACAAGGTGTTGATTTTGGTCCATTCTATAAAGCCTTAATCTCAATGCTATTTCTGAAATTTTTATTTTAAAAAGCTTCCTGGATGGGAAGCGAAACGTCTTCAAACTTGGAAACAAAGTCCAGTGGACTTTTTTACCTAGATGACTGAGAATCTTCACCAGCATACATTTACAATAAAATAAAAACTCGAGAACCAGATAAACTAAAGAAGGAAACATGACTACACATCTGAGAAAAAATGAAATACAATATTACTTTATTTATAAACTTTTGTCATTTTCCATGTCTCCAACTGATTATCCTAAAAAGCGCATTATCATTTCACATTATCCCCTACTTATACTGGCACGTCTGCTAATCCAGAGTGGCTATTAAAGCCATTTACTTTGCTAATGTTAGTGCTATACACCAAAATCCCTTGGTAATTAAAAGTTAAATTAAGTTAAAGTTAAATCAAAAAGTCAACCAGTTATTTTAACATACTCGAAATCTGAATACAAAAGATCTTCTTTATCGCCTAATCATTAAAAGCTTATTGCATCTTAAAGCAGAAACCAACATGCTTCTTCATTCTCAACACTGGCAAAGTAGCCTGAATCTGCTGCTATGAAATTATCTAAACAAAGTTGTTATGCAATGTGTTAATCACATCACTTACAAAACGTTTTGTGTTTGATCATACTAAAAATAACATGTTTTATTTTCAGCCCTTTCGCGTTCTGGCTCTTTCATTAAGCGTTCCACCATGCAGAAAACCTCATAATATCCTGCAGCACATTTGTAAAGTTATACACAAGTGTTTAAGCACATGGCAACAATTTACAGCCAATTATATCCTATAAATCTGAACCACATGACTATATCTACTTCTATATCTGGAGTAACAATTCTCTTGCACCAGCCACCTTCACCTATGGAAAATCACTGAAGATTTATTTATATCCTTTAACTTTGCATAAAACAGAAAAGATTTCTGCAAATCGTGTTTCTCATTGCCAATTTGTAGCACTATTTTCAGAAAAATTGCATCATTGATCATAAAAGATATTTTCATATTGAGTTAATCTGTTGCTAAGGTTTCACATTGTGAAATACAGTCATAAAAGTGTAACAGTGTGTTCTTGCAGAAAAGGGGCTCATGTTCCTATGTCCAATAGGTTTTCCTGAAGCTTTTAATTTACTTTTAGATATTTATGTAGATGAAATACAGATGGTATATATATATATATATATATATATATAGTTTATATTTAATAATAAATACGTCAAACATCCATAGGCCATTCATTGTGCTTTCATAAGGAAGTGATCCATTGTCTATTGCTGAAAATAAGCTTACCATGATTACACCCTAACAAGGCATAAACCAAAGCAATCAAAGATACTGTATGTCCTTTCTCTAAAAAGACAAATGCTCAAAAATCTTTGTATGGTGTTTAACGACTTATTTACAAATTTGTTTTTTCCAAAAATTGGCCAATTTGTTGGTTTCATTAAAAACGTGTGTCAGGAACGTTGTTTAGCGGGTAAATTAAAACTTGAATTTTAATTTTTCTTAAATCACATGTATCAAGTATTTAAGTCTTTGAAATGAATGATGAGTTAGTTTATTAACTCCACAAAAATCCCTAACTTTAGATTAAAACCTTAAATAAATTATATAGGGACAATAAAAATTGAATTTCTACTGAAACATTTTCTTATTGATAGCTGACATAACTCAACTGAAACACAAATCTGTCACACGCTGCATACACTGTAAGACCTATTATGCCATCTTGATCTTGATTATTTTACACTTAACTCAAATAACATCAATACTGTTGTTTTTTGTGAATTGTCTTTTCAAAATAAAACCCTGTCTGTGAGTTTCAAGAATTTATTTCAGTTTCCCAATATTCTGAATAATAAATTCTATTTAAAAGCATGAAAACAAGTCATTTAAACCTCAAACCAAACACATTCTAGCAGATCTGGGTTCTTTGAGGAGTGTTTTCATTAGCACAACCTGTAACTCCTCAAACGGTTTTCGGCTTGGATGAATTAACCCCCTGCAGATGGTAAAAACATAGGAAGTAATTCAAACTCTGGGGTCGTCCTTTTCAACGTTGCTTTTTTGTTGTGACACTTCAGTCGTAAGGGGGATATCTGCTTAACAGATAAAACTTCACTTAAGTTAAGTTATTTATTTGCGTACACAGCTTCCCAGCAGCTCACTTGACCTCTAAAGGTCAAAACAACCATGCAACACCTGTCTCAGTCAACACTAATTGGAACAAAGCCTGTTTTTCTGTTTGGGGACAACAGAAACACAACTTTTCAGCCTCCCTCTGCATCTTGATCTTTAGCATGCATTTACACACACAGACACACACCCCTGCACATGTAACACGGTCTGCTTTTCTGCAGTATTTATGGCAAGTAGACACAAGGGAACCTGACACCACATTTACAACCAATTGCTGTGCAATGATGAAGTGGCCCATTTGCTTCAGATTCAGTATTTGTCCAAGTTTGACTTTGTTCTTCAGGCCGGCAGATCCATCATGAGAACCAGCCAGACTAATGTGGTTACGCACAAAATGATATTTATCAGCTGAAACCACCCACTGTGATATACTAGAGACTTTATTCTCATTTAAAGAACTCAATTTATGTCCAGTGAATTTTTTTAATGTCTTATTATTTTCCTTTGTTGCTGCTTGTACAAGTCTAAGTTTTACTGAAATAATTTATTGGTATGGACACAGATACAAAAAAGAAAGTATATCCTTTTCCATTTATATCTGGCATTAAGGTGGTAAAAAAATATTGTAAACCGACCTCAAGGGTAGAAAACAGCACAACAGATCCACTGTTGTGTTGTTTTTGTTGTTGTTTTTTTAAAGCTGAAATCAAAATAGAAATTGTATGTCTGAATAAACACAAACTCTTGTTTCATGCGAGTAAAGCTCAGTAATCGTTTTCTGTGGGCCATTTTCGGAAAAATGTTGGCCCACTCGCTTTAGCGCCATTACTTTGCCAATTTTATGTAGGCGGATATCTCTCTCTGATGTCCTCTCTTATGGTTCAACTACAGCATTTTATTTAGGCTGAGGTCTGGACTTTAACTAGGCCATTAAAGGCATGCAATTGCGTCTGTTTCAGCCTCTACTGCAAATCAATCATTGTCTTGTTGGTTTGTACCGTAAGTATGGCCCAATCTTCTGTTCTTAAAAAGCTAACCCCACACTTCACTCTATTATACTTCACTGCTCAAACAAGCTTTCATCATTACCACCCCTTAACTTTTCTTAACAGTTAATGGAAGTTTGTGCTGATGTTTCATAAAAAACAGGTGCCGAGCATTTGGACAAAAAAATCACTTCTTTGGCCTCAAGATCTCAGTTCAAACTGTTAAAACGATTCCAGATGCAGCTTCTCAAACCTGATACATGCTTCTATATTGTGAATATCATGACAACTCCCCCAAACAGGCTGTAATTGCTTTATACAAAGTTTGCCACTTAGCAACTAATAAATCTAACAGTGTGATCTGAAGATAAATATTAGAGATAATCAGATTATTTAAAACAATTTGCTACTTATATTTTCTTACAGAGTTTCATCATTTGGCTTTATCATCTTTAAATGTTTCTCTTTTTTCTTCTTCTGTTTAATTTGTCCCAAACATAAAGCTAAAAAGCTAAAGAACGACATTTCTCCTTTTTACCATAACTTCATGAAGCTGGTTAGGTCTTTGTGTAGCTCTCTCATGTCTGTTTTAGTTGTTTAATTAATTAAAAAACATTTTTTTTGGTAGATTTAGATATTAAATATAATTGATCATTGACATCTAAATCAACAGGATTTAGACTCTGCAGTCGTTTTAAGGTCTGCCTGCTTCTGGTTTTACCGCCTGCCATAATCTGGCTCCTGCCTTCCCTCTGTAGAGGCGTTCAATCCGCACCAAATGTTTCACATTAACCCAGTGTGAAAACCCTCCTATTCCTCAGATTCCTTTTTACAGGTCCGCGCAACCGTGGAAACTTGATATTTCATATTTCATTCTGGTTTGTGGATGTCATTGCAAGTGGACGCTGGTTCACATGCAACCCTCCCGTCCGCTGGCTTTGATCAGCCTGACCACGACTAATTGTGGACGGAGAACAAATGGAAGAAATATCAGGGGATTTCATGGGAATTGCCACTTTGGCCTGAACTGCCCGGCAGTGCTCTTGGCAGTTAAAATAACCAGTTGGCACATGGAGAATTAGTATGTTTCCTCTTAGATGGTTATTAGGGTGCAGATGTTGAAATGCATTTGAAAAGAATCAAGAAATGTATATATCCATTTTTACATTGGAGATACCTGTTTGCTTTAGGAAAACACATGTTGAGAGCCTGGTGCAAAAGGTGAAACTGAAAGAGAATAAATAAATCTACTTGCTATTGCCGAATTTAAATCTCTTCTGGATCAAGCAACTGTTCATGATATAAATACTTCTCCCCCCCTTGATGTAATTTTGACTTTCACTAACCTAAAGGCTCACCTAATGCTATTTAAGGTAATTATTGATCTGTTTATAATTGTGAATTGATAGACTGTCCTTATAATTTATTCTTCATTTTTTATTTTCTGAATTGTTTTTTGCTCTTTCTCCCATATACCCTAGAATCAGTCCATTCTACTCATTGTACAGTATGTAAAATAATCAGCAGATTGATTAAAATGAACAAACTGTTGTTAATTCCCATACAAATGTTATCATGGGGTCATTATTTGTGTGTTTATTTTCAGTTTAGCTTTTACTGACCTTAAATATTAATATTCTGTTTTGATACATTTGTTTTTTAAATAAATAATAAACATTTGTTTAAATCAAGTTTCATTTCCTTTTTGAAATCTGTTATTTTTATATATAATTCTGTTTTCTAATGAATATTGTTTATGCATTGTTTACAGATATTTGAATATACTTTATATATAAATTGTTTTTCTACATATACTATTTGTTCTCAGTTTTAATAGTCCTATGCTTTTTTAGAAATTTAATCTCCACTTTTAGTGTGACTTCTTAGCTTTATGATTAAGATGCTGCCTGTCCTTAATGAACTTTAGTTTTTATCCACATTCTCTATATTCATCAGCACTGATTTGCTCATGACTCACTCTTTCTCTGTGTTTTGGTTAGGTTGTTTTTCTTTCCATGCAGTTTTTATCTCATGTGAATCACTTTTTTGTGAAACTTATGAATGAATTATGGCTCATGAAAAACACTGATTGACTGAGAGAACATTTGCACTCCATTAGTTTTAAATAGGGTTTAATAATGTGAGCACAACCTGACGTCAAAGTGGCCCTTTTAACATGTCCTGTTTGAAGCTGTAATAAACAGCATTTGGAAATTTAATACTAGATCCACAAAATCCCCATATGTTCTTGAAAGCTGTTCAGCTGGACAGTCCTGGCAAACAAAATCCATTCCATGGAAAAAATGTCAAGGGGCAGATGTAGAAAAGAATAAGTAAATTTTGAGCAGCATAAATGTTCCAAATGTTTAACAGTGGCCTGAGGATCCCGTGGGGCTCGTTCGGTAACTCCCTTTGTACGTGGTACAGGATGTAACTTTGCAAGCTGGTTTTCATTCAGCCTCATGCTCCATGCGTGAATACAAACGTTCACTTTCCTAACTGCTTTCCAAGCCGGAGTGTCTCTTTCTTTACCATTAGGACAGCATTTTAAAACCACCAACATGTCAAAAAAGTTAAGGTGTGTGTTTTGTCCAAACAACATGTTGACCCCACGAGGCCTTTGGGAGACTCAGTAAAAAGGCGGCTGATTTTCTGGTTCGGAGGGCAGGTTAGCCACGGTCTCAACAGCAGGTGACTTGAATGAGGTCACAACGTGGTCACAGGAGGGGGGTCCGCATGCTGAAACTTCCGAACAACTGCTGAGAGGGTGGTGGAGCACATCAAGGGGTTGTGTTTACACCGCCTACAGCACCTCCTCTCTGGAATGCCTTCAATAACAGCAGCAGTGATTCGCTCCTCTGTAAAAGAGATGGAGTCTTAGTGCAGGCCCTCAGAGATAGCAGGATGGAGCTGCACAATGCACGCTGTAAAAGGGGAAGACTGACAGCTCCTGTGTGAGGTTTAGCCCACTTTGTATTTTTCACTTCATTTTAGATTGATTGCTTTCTTGATCAAAAGACTTTTAATTATTATAATGCACAAGTTAAAATCTCAATGGGATTCAGCTTTAAGTTTGCAGCAAATAAAATGTTGTTGAACCCTCTGGATAAAGATTTCATGAATTAAATTCATACGTATAGAAAACTGATCTAATGAAGATGACGCCTTTTCTAATTTAGAGAAGAGTAGAGTGCCTGGCAAATGTAGTTATAATTCTGGACTTAAACATGTTGTCACATAACGAACACAGGCTTTAGGGTGTTCTTTAGGATTATATATGATATACTACCACATTGCAAAACAAATGTGAGATAAAGATGAAAAATCATGCATAGTATGTTATTTTTTGTTTTTTACAAAGAAAGTTTAAAGATTCACACTGAAGGCATCAAAACTTTGAATTAACACATGTTGAATTATATACTTAAAAAAGTGTGAAACAACTGAAAATATGTCTTATATTCTAGGTTCTTCATAGTAGCCACCTTTTGCTTTGATTACTGCTTCACACACCCTTGGCATTCTCTTGATGAGCTTCAAGAGGTAGTTTCTGTTTCTGTTGTATAAAGCTTCACACACAGCATGGTTCCATCACCACCATGCATGGGGATGGGTTTTTTAGGGTAAGGTTAAGCTTTTAATATACATGCCAAAAACTGCCATTGCAACCACATCTGCTAAGTCACCTTCTTTAGCTAGTTAGCAGTGTCTCCTGCAGGAGATGAAGTCAATTACTAGTGGAACTTCTTTATGCTTTTTTCTTGCCACTCTTCCATAAAGACCAGATTTGTTGAGAGAATGATTCATAGTGAATAGTTGTTCGTCCTGGGTGGTTCTGTGTTAGATTAGCGACTTCTCTAGGTTGCCCTTCACTTCTTACCCAATAAATGCTGTAGATATTCACAGGGGGAAATTCCAGGGTTGTAAGGCTGTGGGGGTGGAAGACATCAATTTGATTTCAATTCAGTTTATCTATATAGCTAATTCACAACGCGTCATCTCAAGGCACTTTACAATTCAACAAGATGATAGGGTGTAATTGATTCAACGTTTTCTATCTCAGTAAAACAAGTTGATTGCATCGACTCACCAAGGATGCTTATAGCGACAGTGGAGAGGAAAAACTCCCTTTTAATAGAAAGAAACTTACAGCAGAACCAGGCTCAGTGTGAGCGACCATCTGCCGACTGGGGTTCAACGAGACAGAAGCAGACATATAGAAAGAAGCAGAGATACAAAAGGCAACTGTCAACCAGCTCCACAGGTGGCCCTATCCAGGAAACAAACAGCGAGGCAGACAAGCTCCAGGCCAGCCCCCACGTCAGAGGACGAAGAGAGCATGTCCAACCAGTCAGCAGGACTACACCGAAAAACAGGCCAAGCTCGAACATCTATAAACAAAGGTGTTGTTGGCAGCAGCCCAGCTAATATTTCTCTCCAGGATGGTGTCACAGACAAAAGGGAACAGAGCAGATGGAGCTACTATGAGAAAAAGCAGAGAGGGCATAGTGTTAGAGATTGAACTAACAGATCGTTAGTGGAAGAATAGAGATAAAATCAAGCAGAATGATGAAAAAGGGGTCCTATGTCCTCTAGCAGTCTAAGCCTATCGACCATAGATCTCTGGATGTTATTAAGCTTTTTTGGCTGGCATCCTGCTTCCAGAATCACATGGAGGTTGGGGACAGTGCCCTGGACTGGCAGACAGTGTGGTGGATCTCCTCCACAAGAAAGGAGACTAGAGGGTTTTTTGAAACTATAGGGGGATCACACTCCAGCTTATTGGAGCCTCAGCTTTTGGAGGAGCAGTGTGGTTGTAGTCCCTGTCTGTGGAACCCTGGACGAGTTCTACATCCTCTGCTGGGTGCTCAAGGGTGCCTGGGAGTTTGCCCAACTGGTCCACATGTGTTTTGTTGACCTGGAGAAGGCATTAGACCATGTCCCTTGTGGTGTTGAAGAGTATGGTGTCCTTTACTAGGTGCCATCCACTCTCAGTATAAGGGGAACAGAAGTTTGGTCCGCATTGGCAGCATTAAGTAGCACTATTCCCGATCCATGTTGGACTCCAACATGACGGTACTCTGTCACCAGTCCTTCTCATAACCTCAATGGACAGGATTTCTAGGTACAGCAAAGGAGGGGGTCGAGTTTGGGGACCGGGGGATTTTGTTGCTGCTTTTTTGCAGATGATGTAATTCTGCTGACTTCCTCTGTCAAAACCCTACAGCACTGCGGCTGCCTGCAGCAGAATGTAAAGTAGCAGGGATGAGAATCAGCTCCGCTAAATCCAAAGCCATGGTTC
The DNA here is from genome assembly GCF_000732505.1 of Cyprinodon variegatus. Lineage (NCBI taxonomy): Eukaryota > Metazoa > Chordata > Actinopteri > Cyprinodontiformes > Cyprinodontidae > Cyprinodon > Cyprinodon variegatus. The sequence continues at coordinate 111,441 of NW_015151082.1, read as the reverse complement.
TCGACACAAAAAAACTGTCTTGTTTTCTGCAGGTTGGAGGAGAATTCCCCGCTCAAATGAAGGATTTCAAGTATCTTGCAGACCTGCTCACAAGTTACGGGAGAATGGAGCAGGAGACTCGGAGAAAGGATCGTTTCCACCCCATTAATCTGTGAAGGTTACTTCCAGTTTCTATGATAATAACAAATTTTCACAAGTAAATAACTTTTTAGAGTTTAATGTTTTACCAGGATTGGGACAATCAAATTCACCCTAACAATGTACCAGGTAAAAACTGAAACAAAACAAGCTACATGTTAAATTCTACAGTCCTTTTTTGTATTTAAAATGTTAAAATTTGTTGTGTTTTTATTTAACTATACCATTTCAGATTTCCTCACAGAATTGTTAATGTCATCTATGAACTTACAATCTAATCTTTAATTTTTGTGTTACCTTAGGAATTGTTATTTATTATAGAAGTGGGCATCCCATTTATGGATGCAAACATTTTTGTGCTTGGGGGTGTAGAGCTGATAAACTACAATAGTGACTGATTGCCAATACGCTCGAATATGACTGCATCATTAGGCCTATATAGAATCTAAATCGAACAAGACTCATAAAATACTATTTATAAATGTATCTATGTAAACATACCTCTGTTGGGAGCTGGAGAAGTTCCACCTTCCTCCAGCAGAGTCCGCCGTGGATCCTCCTGAGCTGAGCTGCCTGCACACCTGTGACTGATCATCTCATCAGGAGGACCACAGTACTTAAGCTGTCTTCAGACCTTGCCTCGATGCTGCAGTGTTTAATCAGTTTGGTTAGCACCTAAGCCTAGAACCTCCTGAGAACTTAGCTATCTCTGAGTCCAGTTTGGATTCTAACCTTTTTGTCTCCGCTTCCAGGTTACCTGTTTTTCTCCTGTGAAGCTCTGGAAGAGCTTAACCTGCCGAGCCTGCCCTCTGAGCCAAACCTGAAGACTCTCTTCTGGATTTCCAAGCAGCTCTGGATTTAGAGCTGAGAACTCAAACCAAGGTCAACACCCTCACTAGAAGTAAGACGCTGAAACAGTTATCGGACTCTGCTGAACCAAACCATCTCCGGACCCAACAGTTCCTCTCCCAAAGTCTCTTCTACGCTTCTCAAGGTACAGACCAGAAGCTCTCAAGATCAATTCCTACCAAGCCAACGCTAACTGAACTGTCTCCCTCACAGACTCCAGTGAACCAGTCCCCAGGCCTGAACCAGCAAACTGTACATTTACTACGTGCTTGTGTAACAATAAACTTGTTAACTTTTCCCCTGAGTCCGTTGTGTTCTGCATCTTGGGCCTCTCAGTATACCCATCATGACAACCTCATCATCACTTGACAAGAAGGTGATGCAGATGTTACAGAAGCCATTTTGTATGATGAGAAGCGGAGGGGGTAGCAATTCATATCGCTGTACTTTTTCCATTAGATGTCACTAAAAATCACACACTGTAGCTACACAATTCAGTTCAAATTTTGAATCTCAAAGGAATTAAATTTTTTTACATGTTTTTTAAGTAGTTTCTGTAGACGTCAATGGTTGTAAAAAGGAAGAATCTACTATAGTATTCTGTCTTCCAGCTGATCTGCCGAAGCCTTTGACTCTTTTGTTGTTTACTGTAACAGTCTTCTGAAGAGGATTCTATAGGTTACCCATGATGCTGTTCGTTTTATGAAAAATTAAACTTTGTGAAATTATCTCCAGGTTTTTTAGAGTAGTTCCCAGAACAGAGCCAGCCTTCCTCATCAGCTTGTTTGGCTTATTTAAGTCAATTGCTCTGATGCTACTACCCCAAAAGATGCTGACAGCAGAGATCACGCTCTCCAAAACAGACTTATAGAAAGTATGCAGCAATTTTCTGCAAACACTGAAGGACCAGGTTAATATAATTAAAGTCCAGACCTCTATCTGATTATTGTTTTTGGACCTTAAAAAAAAAACTGTTTTGAGTAGCATGAAGATAAACACCTGAATGAAAGAGACTGATAAAGTCACACAGAGATTAATCAATGAAACTCATAGCTGGCAAACATTAATACACAAATGCAAAAAAAAAGGGGGTTCAAATTACAATACATCTGGTCAGAATCTAAACCAAATAAGTATTTCGTGAACAGATACTTGACTGTCTACATCCAATTTAAAACTTTTGGGATAGAACATAAATAAAGGAACTGAATTGGACTTAAATATATACCTTGAGCTTATAGTAGCACTCAGCATACTCGGGCAGCTTGGCATGTTTCTGCACGTTTTCTGCAACATGTTATCTTCAATGTGCTATCACCTTTCACTCTGTGCCCTTCTTGTGCGCTTTGCAGAGGCAACAGAGAGGAAATAAATCTCCTAAACTACTTGTTTGATATTTGTCCTGAGGGATCTGATCCTTAATAACAAAGGAGTGTAGGGGGAACTGATCGGGGACAGAATCACAGAAAGAATAAAAGTAAGACATTTGAAGAGCAAATGCATGAAGGAATGTGGTTATTGAGAAGTTCAAAATCTGCTTGTTACTTTAAAATGCAACCCGTTATTTGATATGATTCATGGAGCATGTGGAGAAAGATGAGCGTGTGTGTGAAATTTCCTCCACTTGGCATTCTCGTCCTTTCACATTGGAGAAGATGAATGAGCTTGATGAGCTCTTCAGTTTCTGTCTCAGCCTCCTCATATTTGGCTTTCACGCTTTCCTTCCCTCCCTCGCCGCGATGCTGCTTTACGGGAGTCATGAGAAACGCTGCCATCAAAGAATGACTTTGTTACAATATCATAAGCCGAATTGAAGGCAGATAGGGGAAGAGTGAGAAAAGAAAGAAAACACTGGTAATGGCTCATAAATTACGCTTTCTACGGAACGATGCAATTTGATGTGGGTGTCAGGTCAGCCTAACTGATTGGTAAGATCAGAGCCAACAGGTTTTATCAGGCTATGGATTTGCCAGATGAAGTAAAAAGTGAGAAAGGAGAGGCCTGTTCACCTAAACAATTAGCCTCCTGGGACCAGTACAGCTGCACTGTGCCAAAGATGTGCTCAAAGACCAAATGTCAAACCAGATTGACTCATTTGTGGATCTACTTCAAATATGTATGCATTTCTATCTGGGAAGAACTTAAGACTCTTTAAACAAACTCCCTCTAGTGTTAACAATATCTAAGGGTTTCAAACAGGAAGAGAAATGCAGAACAAATCAATCCCAGAGAGATCACTTATACAGAAACAAAATTTCAATACACTATTCATGGAAAAGTCTTTAGCACTTAAGATAGCTGTTTAGTAAACACAAACTGTTGTAATTTAGGTATTATTTCATTCATTAAAGCAGCTCCTCCCATAAAGGGGACTGCGCCCCCTAGGCGGATTCTGGTAGAAATTAATTGAACAAATTACATATTTAACGTTTTTGCCTGTGGACTTCCCCAGTTACTTTCTCATTGTTGAATCATGAACTCTACCCTTCCATTAAAGTAAAAAAGGCCAGCATTGGCTTTTACTTTTAATGAACTGGGAGCCCCTAAGATAGTTCAACATTTCCACTTCCATGTCTTCCCCAACTGAAATCTCAAATTGCTTTTATCATGCAACTCTGCTGTCTTGATGGGTCCACGAAGCCATGTGGTGGTTCCTCATTTACATTCCTTGTTATCATATTGACAAACTACAGGGCAGACTGAAATTAATTGAGTCAAACATGGGTAATTTTTTTTTCTCCCAAGTAAGTCTGAGAGATTTGTAAAACCAGGATACACAAATTTTATTTTTTCTAACTAAGTTGCCTTTTCAGTAGTACTGTATGAAGAATTCATTTTTATTTTTTTCACTAGTTTTAGATAATCTGGTGCTGAACAATTTGCTACCTTGGAGATGGGGGGGATCTAAGAGTTAAACAACAACAACATACATTTGTTCTTGAAAATAACTGTTAAGAACCATAGCAGATTTTCAGATCTATGTGTGACAGCAATTGAAAAGTGTCAGACTCCAGTCGGAAAGAAGTCTTTAATCTAGATCTGCCTGCTCCCCAACTGCTTTCAGCACCAATCTCAGAGTCTGAGAGCGAAGACTTATTTGTGTTTTCATGTCATTAAAAGTATCTAATTGCAGCTTTTTCTCCATGTTAGTGTCTCCAGGTTGAGATGGCTTTCACCTGTCCAAACTAATGGGAAATACATGCCTGTGCAAGGCGTCGAAACAAAAGTCTGCTTGCATATGATTTAAGCCTGTTTTGTGGTAAAGGGGAAAAGCTTTTCTGCTCAAAATTCAATGAAACAGTTAACTTTCACTTTGATAGAACCCCATCAAATGTTAATTTTTAATCTTTCTATGACCTCAGTGGATCTAAACTCTATCTGTGTAAGGTGTCATATCTGCTGACACAAAGAACAAAACATCAGCCAGTTTTAGACAAGGATCGACAAGTGCAGCCATCACATTCCAAATTTTAACAAGATTCTTACCCCATTCACACTGTAACCGAGCCGAGCCATATGTAACGGGGGGGCATGGTGTCCAATCACAGAACATGGTCATAAGTCATGTCAAAATGCTTCACTGGTCAGCTTCTTAAGGAGAATTACTATTGTGGAGGAAGAAAGCAAATAAGCACATTGACCTACTGAAAAGTTTTACAAACTTATTTTTTAAAACTCTTAATTACATTAAGAAGTAAATTTAACCAGCCCCCCTGCCATCTGTTACTTATTAAACAAAATCATATTTTTTTCCCTCAAAATAAAAGGATACAGTATATATGAATAATATTTTGGTCTTTTTTCCAATCTATTTTTTTTTCATGAATGTAGACAATAAGAAAATAAATAATAGAATATTTGTAATCATTTTTAGCTGATTTAAGCAGAAAAAAAAATGTAATAGGAAAGAATAAATTCTTGAGAGTAAATACATAAGATATGAGAGAGGAATGTGAATCCAGGAAGGAGGATATGGCTCTGCTGTTTGTGCTAAAACCTTTAATAATAATAATTATAACCTTTAATAATATTTAAACTTGCATTCACTTAAAAAAAGGAGAACGAACGTTAACTTAAACAATAACATTAATCAGTTTAAAACATTTCTCTAAAAGTTTATATAATAACATTTACTAACTCAGCTATGTTAAATAGATATTAATAACTACTGATTACTTATTGTGAAGGTTTAAGTCGCTCCCCATGTGTGAAGTAGGCCTGGATAGTTAAAAGCAGTTTAATTATGTTTTTGTAAGTTGAACTAAAAAAATGTAAAGATTTTTGTCACTTCAAACGTTTAACAAATGTTTTACCATAACCAAAAGGACTACAAAATCTTAACTGCTTAACAAGAAAAAAAAAGATATTTTTATCTAAAAAATCAAGGCCTGAAACCAAACATTAAAGCTCATGGTTAGAATAATACAAAATGTTAAAAAGTCAGGAAGGAGCATTATCTTTCCAAGATGGTGTACAAAACAAAGATAAAATGGTCATATACAACAAATGTTTGGATTATTTATCTTTTTTTATTAATATTAGCGTCTTTTAAAGAACATCAACAGGAATTGAAGAACTTGCTTTATTTTGCCAAGATTAAATAAAGACAGCGCCCAAGTCTGCTTTTTAGGGCTTTATATGGCTTAGCTGATAAAAAAGAAGATAAAACAAATACTTCCTGTGGACAAAACATTCCTTTTTCTTTTTCTTTATGGCGATATTGCATGTTCATCTTTTTAAAAGGCCTCCTATCATTACATATTGCATTATTACCGGTATTTTTATTTTAAGGTTACTGTGCATCATAACCCCAAGGTGTCACAAATGGCTTCCAGCATGAATTTCCCCCGTGACCTTTATCCCCCCCCCCCAAAAAAAATACAGCTTTTAATTTTATCTGTAACTTTATTACAGTCACTCTTTTTTCTTTGGTCTTTTAATGATTTAGAGACAATCAAAATCAGTATCAGAATGGAGTTTATTGCCAAGTAGGTTTGCACTTACAAGGAATTTGACTTGGACAGAATTGGAATTTAATCAAGATGTAAGTGTAAATTGAGTATTCTTTATATTCTTAAAATACTTAACAGAATATTGAATTATGTTTGGAAACAAATCCAAAATATTTCCTTGATTTTCATTATTTTTGTTTCCTTACATAAATGTATTTTACCTGCATAAAATACATTTTCTAGACTTTTTTTTTTTTTGCCCCATATAAAAATCTGTCTTAAGCAAGTGGACAGTTGGCAAAATGTTGTGCTCTTTGGAAACAGTAAAATATTTTGTAATTTGGCAAGTATTTTTTATTTATATGTAGCATATTGTGCAGATAAAAATCTCAAAGTAGTTCACAAGAACAAAATAAATGATAAAAGCATTTCAACCTGGAGAGACTCACACAGAGAAAACTTGCGATGATAAAAATATTCAATTTATTTAAATAGATCATATTTTTCAAAAATATTTATAAGTAAGGAAAACCAGCTGATTGCGAGGACCAATTGAATCTCTGCAATCGTACTGAGCATGCACGTAGTGACAGTGGAGAGGAAAAAACCTTTTTAACAGGAAGAAACCTCCAGTAGAACCAAGCTCAGTGTGAGGAGCCAACTGCTGAGGCCGACTGGGGTTCAAGGAGACAGAAAGAGGATGAAGACATAAATTAAATAAGTTATTTGGTGCTCAGGCCCAGGCAGAAGACTTTGATGCTGTGAATCAACATACGCTAGGATGAGTAACCTAGAAAAGGATTGGAGTAGTCTTCCCCTGGGGCTTGGAAACAGTTGGTGGAATAAGCCAGAGAATGATTGGGACTGAGAACGAGGGAGAAGTTGAGGTAGACGTAGGTAAAAGTTTTCTCGCATGTGGGAGAGAGAAGCTGGGCCAAGAGCTAAATGGAGGGGATCTTGATTGGCTTCGGAGAAGCTGCAGCCCCTGAGTTGATTGGCTGGAACTGAACAAGGGATGTCACAGTGGGTTCAGGTGAAGCTGATAGGAGTCTTCCAGGTTGACTTCAAGTAACTTAACTTTACTTAAGCTTCAGCTCCCTAACTAGAAGCCTGTTTAAATGTTGTGTTTGTTTTTCAAAGACTCAGAGAAAGAGCCTAGAGCCTGTAAAAAAAACACCTTCAAGATCAAAGCTTGATCTCTTTGGGACTTAATTGAGTCTAAGGGACCACCAGAAGCATCTGGTTGGACCAAGAGGCTAAGAAGATGATTAGAGCTCCAATAAGTCTGCAATATATTTAGTGCCTTGGCTATGGAGTGTCCTAAATTTGAAAACCAGAATTTTAAACAGGATTGTAAGATTAACGAGCCAATACAATGATGCGAGGACAAGGAATATGCGCTCCTCTCTTTGTAGCCTATGGTTAAAGCCAGCTTGCTTTGTTTTCCCAGTCTGAAAGCAACCTGGATGTGCCTTGTTAAAACAATAAAGACAAATGTTACAGATGTCCAAGGATGAAAAAAAGCATGGGAAATCTTCTCTAGTTCTGTGTTTAAAACAAATAAAAAACGTTTGTTACATCCTGCTTACAGTGAATCTACAAAGAGACAAAGCCCCGGTTAAACAAACTCTTTTCTAAAAGGAGATAAAAAGATCACATGTTGCCTAATAGCTGGTTTCTGTCCTTCTTGTTTTTAATCTGATGTTCTTCAAGAGCCAAAGTTTAATCTCTGACAAACTTTCACTATTTTCATGCAGTTTTTTTGTAAAACTTAGACAATTTAAATAAGCAGAAAAATTGAATGCAATCTTCTTAAGATAACAACATCATTATCTTGTTATCATGGTTAAACCATTAACTCTTTTTTAAAGATAACAAGATAATTATCGCGTTATCACAATAACAAGATGATTAACCTGTATGAGTAATGAATGAGGCTGGCCAACAGCCATGGATTCCCAGTCCATCCATGGCTGCGGTGCCTGTAGTTGTGCAGTGGCATCAACGCGTGTGCGTTTTATAGTTTCCTTTTTCTTTTTACTCATTGTCAGCTCCTGGTGGATGATTGGATTGCATGGATTACAGCAGAAAAAAATCTGACTGTTTTTTAATGAAACTCTTTAACCTGGATTGTTTTTTGGGGTCAATGCATCTTATAGCTGTTACAGGTGCAACACTAGGGCTGTTCAGAAAACACCTGGCAGCAAGGTGTCGGAGCCACGCTTATTGCTTATGAATCAGAAGTGGAAGCAAATCATCAAACCAACAACGGCTTTCATTATCTTAAGATAATATGAAAATTAACTAGTTTTCTTGAGAAAACCACAGTGAAAAAGTATCAGAGGGACACGACTGCTTTCGGCTTCCGTAGCAATCAGTAAACATGTGATAAGAGAGACTTTTAAAGCCTTTAAAGATTTCCTCTAAAGTGTAAAGATACAATAACAAGAGGACGCAGCCCAGAACAGATCCAGTAAATGATGGGATAGTAATATAGCAGCTCTATATCATTCCTCATTTTAACTTAGACTTAGGCAACATTTGTTGTCATCTTGTATAAACAGAGTGTATACAAAACAAAATTTCGTTACGTACATTTCCGTTCCATAAAGTGCAGCAGTAATCAAATGTAAACAGTGTGGGAGAAAAAACATGGTGCAAAAAACACATTGATATAGAAGTTCAGAGCATTAAATATGTATGTTGCAATTATGCAGTGTTATGGTTCGGTGTTTGTCAGTGTGATGAAGACTCTGTGACATGGTTTAGAGTTTTCTCAAAAGTTCAGCTGTCTGATGGCGGTGGGAAGAAGCTGTTTTGGAATCTGATAGACCTGCATCAAATGCTACAAAGCCTCTTCACAGAGAGCAGCAGCTAGTGAGGGTGTGAGCTGTCATTGGTGATGTTATGGGCTTGGGACACTCAGCGCTGGGATTAAATGTCTTTTATGTAGGGGAGAGGAGCCCCAATTATCTTCTTTGCTGTTCTCACCACTTTTCTCACCCTCTTCCAGTCTCCAGTCTGAGGCGCTGCAGCCTCCACACCAATCAGTAAGATAGCTGGTCAGAACGCTCTCTATGGTGCTCATGTAGGAGCCCTGAGGATGGGGGGGCCTCTACCACCTCTACCCCTGAACTGTTGATGACCAGTGGAGCGTGGTTAGGACGGTTCTTCCTCAAGTCCACCAGCTGCTCCAACTCCTCTCTATAGTTCTGGTCGTTGTTGTCTCTGATGAGGACCACTACCGTGGTGGTGTCATCTGCAAACTTCACGATGTGATTGGTAGTGAACCTGATGATGCAGTCATGTGTCATCAGGGTGAACAGCAGGGGGCTCAGCACGCAGCCCTGAGAGGAGCCTGTGCTTAGACTGATGACATCAGAGGTGTTCTGTCCAACTCGGACTGACTGTGGTCTGTTTGTGATGAATTAAAATCCAACTGCAGAGGGGTGTATTGAAGCCCAGCTGTTCTAGTTTTTTATATCGGATGCTGTGGGAAATGAATTTAATCTACAAAAGGTTTCTGTATA